>NC_133975.1:88206956-88509986 GCF_047716275.1 Strix uralensis | reverse complement strand
CATAATCCCATCCTGCTGTTTAGTAGCTTGGAATTCATTGCAGACATAGCAGAGAAATGAAGATACTTGCGAAAGTAATTTCTGTACCTGGTGGGAAGTAGGATCAAGTAGTAAAAATACAGAAGCAGGTTTTGTAAAAGAACAGCGTTGTTCTGTTCAGAGACCTGAGAATAAAAAAGAAATCTTCAGAAGGACTTTTGATTTGGAGGGACTACAGGCAGAAGGAGTGTTACAGTCAGAAAATGCCTGGATCATGTCACAACATTAACTTAAATGCTGTGAGTATCAACATACAGGTATTAGTTATCTCCTTAACAATTCATAATTAACTTGGTGTTACTCAACTTGTTCTTTATATGTTGTTATATTATTTGCTGTGTCAGCCTTATATGTGTTTCCATCTGTTAAAAACATGCCATTTCAAAAATGAACATACTCTAAAAACTGGAAAACAGATAGGAAGGTGCTTCTGGGGTGTGCATTTCTTACCACTGCTGGGGAGATAATGCTGTAGCAATGAAGCCTTGTCCATGTCAGTTTTTTAGATATGAACATAGTAAGAATTTCAAGAATACAATACATAGTTTAAAAAAGAAAACATAAAACAGTAGTGGTTTTTATTATTATAGATACTCTCTTCAGTTGTTGCAAGCTGTATTACAGTTAACAACCTTTCACTTCTTGGTGGTTTTTTTAGGCTCAGTCATCTACATTGCTGCAGTCATTAGCCCTTGTCCAGCATTATTTTTTATGTTAAAATTCACTTTGTGCACTTCTCCGTTTGGTATTTTTTCAGTTTAGGAAAACTTCTAAGACTGAGACTAATTTTCCAAGAAATTTTATGGCCGTGCAATTAGGATTATTCTGTCCTTAAACCCCCCTCCCCATTTTCTCCTACTTATGGGATGAAACACTAGAAGGACAAAGGAGAAAACAAGATCAGAACTGAAATGTTTTTTACCCCCTGAAAGCACTCTGGAAGAATATTGTTGAATTAACAGAGTAAACAGAACATTAATATTATGTAGTGCCCATTTATTAGCATAAGCTTGATATTTAATGGATATTACCAGTTGTAGTTAGCTAATTATTTGTGGATAGTAACAGCTGTTGAAAGATTTTGGTTTTAGCTATGAGTCTAACTAAACATAACTGCTTAGGAAGTCAAGTGTGCTGTTGGAAATTGCATTTTGTTGAAGAACGTGGTTTTTTAATTGTTATTTTCATCATTAACTTTTTGGAAAATTGTCTAAAAACCGTATGTACAGTGCAAAACATTCAGATGTTACATACAATGTTTTAATAAAAGTATATCCTGCAGTATCAGTAATAATTTAATATTCTAAGAAAAACGTTATTACATAGTCTCATGTTTCTTGTCATTACATGTCTGTGAATGCCATCTCATCTAGCATGTTAACTTGCATTTCCTTATGCAAGCAAAGATACTGAATTTTAAGCTCTTGGGTGCAACTCACTATTATAATTGTGTTACTTTCCATTTTTTTCTTTCTTTTTTTTTTTTTTTTCCAATCCGTAATCCTGCAGGAGAATATGGGATTAGTTTACATGGAAAGACAGTATAGTATCTCTCATGACACCTCTTGCTAGATGCCTTAAAGTTTGGGTTTAATAGGCTGCATTCCAATTAACAATTTAATTTTACTTTTTCCCACTGTTGAACATGAAAACCAGCTACTGTTATCATAAAAAATCTAAATCTAGTATATGCTCTAAAGAGATTGTATGCAGATTTTATTTATTTCACAACCTTGATTTTCTTAACGCATGTATATGCAGTTTCTTGTCAATAGTTGACATGTTCCAGTGGAAATGTGTTAAGAGATTTGGCTTGCTTTATTGGTTTACCACTCTTCAACATTTTGTGGCTACAGTGGAAGTTCAGTTAGGTGGGAAGGCTAAGTAAGAGAAACCAGATAAGTGAATTTGATAGGGGAAAAAAAAATCTGAAGTGGCCATCCACTTATTTAAGAGAAAATAAAAAAGTTATCTTTGCATCTTAGAAATCTTAGAAAGCAGAACTCAGGTAAATCAAATTTATCTTGCATGAGGGTAGGGATTTCTCAGTTTAGGACACTAGGGATCATTTGTAAGGTTATATGCTGTGTGTGCATCTCTCAGACCTCAGAAACAAAGTACTCTCTTCCAGACAAAGGGACGAAACTGAGGAAAAAAGGGGAGAGAAACACAATGGAGACTTTTAGTGATATCATAGAGTAGTCCTGCTTTCAGCTTGCAAATCTGGTTTTGTGGAGGAATGTTTTCTGCTAGGGCGGTAGGAAGGTGCCAGAAGAAACAGAAGTCTACACACAGAATGAGAGGCTGAAATTCCTGATCTGAAGTGTGTGTAGCCAGAACAGCATATCAGAAACTTATGGGATGTTTCAGTACTCAACAGTAATTAACGTGAGAAGAACAGATGATGTCATGCAGCAAAGCTATAGCCATGTCTGCTTAAAATAACAAATAAATAACAGTAAATAAAATTAATCCAAACAATCCACTACAATGTTTCATTTAAAAAAGGGAGCTACATAAAAAATAATCCAACTGTTTACAAAAAGGGACTAAGTGCTTGCAAGCAGCATGGAGATTACATAAAACCAAACTCACACCACCTGTCAAAAAGCCCTTTTTTTTAAAGGCAAATAGCATGAAGTTGCTTGATGTTGTTAAAGAGCATTTAAGAAAACAAAACAAAACCCCAAACAAATTTTGTACAAATGAGAAAAATAGGAAAGAATATAATTTCTAGCAAATTACATAAGAAAATGTGGTAAGGAAGGCCAAACAAGATTTTGAGGAGAAGCTTGCTAAAGGCAAAAAAACCTGATAATAAATACTTTTTCATACACATCAGAATAAGGAAGCCTGCCAGAAAATCTGGAGGGCCAGTAAATGATCAAGGGATGAAAGGAGCTCTGAAAGAAGACAAGACTGTAGTACGAAATATAAAAATCTTTCATATTCACATTCACTATAGAAGAACTTAGGGAGGCTCCCGTGCTGGAATTTTTCTTCGCAGGGTACACTTTGGATGCTCTTTGTCAAACAAGTGTCATTGAAAGCATTTCAAAACAAAACATTTTGTTTATAATTGCTATTTGTTTATAATTGCTGTTCTACAGAACAGTGGAAGGTGGCTGAAGGAATACTGATTTCTAAAAAGGGTTCCAGGAAATCATAGACTCTGTACTGGACAAATTGACAGAAATAATAATGAAGAATCAATTTAGGGAATGCACAGAAAAATATGTTACAGTGGAGAACAGTAAATGAGAGTTTTATAGAAGGAAATAATGTCTCATAAATTTAGTAGATTTATTTGAAAGAGGCAAAACTATGTAGACATGGAAGACTGAGTTAATTTAATATCTTGTACTTCAGAAGGCTTCCCCAGATGTCAACTGCCATGAGATAGAAGGGAAGCTCCTGATATATGTAAAATTGGGTTAAAAGAAACTTCAGAGGGAAAGGATAGAAATTAGTGATTAATATTTGTTAGAGGAGTAATCGACCAGCAAAGACTGATGCAAACTTTATACTTTATACATATTCATATATCATCTGGCAAAGAGATGGAATGTGAGATGGCAATATTTGTAATAATAAGGTATTTTGTTTAGTGAAAGTGAAAATTCTTTGTGAAGAGCTACAGAAGGCTCTTGCAGTAGTAAGTGACTGTGAAATAAAATAGCAGATAAAAGTCTGTGTTGATAAAGACCAGGAAATGGAGAAGAACAACCCTGAACTGTACACTCAGTGGTGAGATCTGACTATGTATTGCTATATTAGGAAGTGTGGAAGTACATCCAGTGGTCAGTAAACTGTAGTAACATGTTTGCCTAAAAACTTGTGCTTGAACTTAGTGTGTGATTAACATTTGCTTTTCAATATTTCAGCTTCTGTATTAGAGAATGCCTGTTAAAATGGTAATACTAAAGGAACTTTGTGGCTCAATTCATGTACAGTACAGTAAGTTTTTCCTTTTCACATCACAAGTTCATATCTGTGGTTCAAAACCAGTCTGACTGAGTGTTTGGTTGCATCTCTGAAATAAGTGTATGGATTCGATGCTGCTGTTGTTGACCCCTATTTTGGCAGCCTTTCCAGAAGCAGAAAGGCTTGCATGAACTAAGCAAGTTGAGTTCTGTTGTCCCCTCTCTCTCAAATTCAGAGTAAAGCCCTGTTGATGATGTGGTGTTTTTGTCAACATTTTGCATTTTTTTGTGTGTAAGTAGAAAACTACATACTTCAGTTTTCTGCACAGCTGTTTTCACAAGAATACCATTTTCTTTCAGAAAATGTTAAGGAAAAAGTGTATAAATAGCTGTAACTTTTTCATAAAGACCATTAAATGGGCTCAGTATTAAAATCAAGTAACTACACTGACATTTTGCTTATTCCTGAAAGATCTAATGATCTGAAATTAGAATTATGGGAAATGCAGTAATTTCTTGTAACTAGCTTTTTTTCTTTTGTTTTTATGTAGAAGAATGTTTGCCTTTGGTCTTTCAGTGCGTTTAGGTTTTGTTGGTTGGTTGGTTGGTTGGTTGGGGTTGTTTTTGGTTTTGGGGTTTTTTTGTAGCAATACTTTTAACATCATTTTACAACTTGTGACACAAAGTTCACCTGTGCAATCACAAATCTAAATCCATTTGTATTTTAATAAGTTCTTCATAAAATAAATCTGTATGCTCTTTCACACCATAATCAATCAATACCACAATATTGAATGTTGATTCTGATTAAGCCATTTATATAAGGTAAGTGTACCACTGGTTCTCATTTAATTTTATGAGGAATTACTTTAAATCTATTCTTGATAAAGGAATGGTGTTCTTAGAGGTTGTTTTCCATGTCAGCAGCATTTTTTAGCAGGCTGAGAGATAAATGGGAAATACATTGCATTTAAATACAGTCATCGTTAAGTAAACTTTATTTAATGTTTGACGTATATAATTGCTATTTAATTGCTAATGTTCAAGGAGCATAAATACGGAGATTTTATACAATGAGTTCTCCTTATGTCATTTTTAATTTAGATTAAGATTTGATGTCTGTATAAAATGCAATTGACTGATAATAGTTCATGCATGGGCAGCACCATAAGCAGACTAGCAAACACATTGTTCAGCGAGAATTATTTAAGTATGTTGAAGTGAATGAAGGTAACCTAGAACAAGGGATTTTTATTCATGAATAAATGTGCCCACTGAAATAATTATTTTCGAAACAGTAGGGACTTATTTCCCTACATCGTTTGTTTAGGAGAAGTTGAAGCACTGCTGTTATTTTGTAGATTTGGAAATCTGGGGAGTGCATGAAGGGGGGAAAAAAGGACTTTTGGTTCCATTCTCTGCAGTGCTACCAATAACTGATCACATATTTGGTCACGTATCTTATGCTGTTCATATGAAATACTACCTTTTGAAGCATGACTTTTTCATTTTCCTAAAAGATTGATGTTGCCCCAAAGTACTGGCAAATATACTAGTAGGTTAGTGATTAACTGCAAACTTTTCTCACAAGCATTAAATCATGGATAATAAAACATAGATTGGCAAACAGATTCCAAGTTTCTATCACAAACTGTAAAAGTTTTTACTTAACTGTCACTTTTCTAAGAACTGTTCCATAAGCAAAAAACTACAAATTGGTCTAATATTAGAGTTTATTGGATTTAAGGTAACCATTCTGTACTTGAAAAGTTGTACTGTAACGTGTCCACTAGGGAAAAATACAAGTGTGTCTTGTGTTCAAATGGAAAAAATCGGGTTTTTTTTCAATATCAAAAGTCAGCATGAGGCAAACTGAGAGTAAAATTACCTCAAAAGTATGTTAGGTCTCAAACAATCTTTACAAAGTTAAAAATGTTAATCCAAGTTCGTTCTTCGGCTGCATGAATTTCAGTCCAAACTGAAGCATTCTCAGGTTTTGGGGAATTTATCACCTGCATTCAAGTTTTGAATTACTTTCTGATGCATTACAATGTCAGCAATGGAATAGTTAAGTAATATTACTTACTTTTAAATAATCTGTAAACAAAGGTAATCTGACCTGGCAGCTGTGGGTTTCTATGTCTTGAAAATGGTTACCACCATTTCTGGGTGGAAGGCATCACAGGGCACCTCCAGCACTATGGGTCATCATATCACTGTGATACTTAGGAATGTATCATTTACGATGGAGTCATCCTTTCTATTAATGCAGATACTATTAATTCTGTATAGCGAGGTTGTAGTTCAAGGCTGGAAGTTTCATTCATTTCAGTATAACTTTGTCAAATCCTAAAGGGTTCTTGTCTTTTTGCATTTGAGTAATGAATGAAAACCCACCTAAAAATGTCATCTAATTACTCAAGAACTATTTCTTGTGTAGACTACGGATGTCATACTGAAAAGATGCTTTCATTGCTATATATTTTGTTAGACATGAAGAATCAACTAAGTAGGCAAATGGTACTGAATACAGTTTTTCCACCATGTAAAATAACTGAAAGCTATGCCAAGACTTTTAAGGCAGAAATAATTTCTTCTATTTTATATTTCTGTTTCTCAGTCTTTAGGCCCTAAGCCCACTGATTTCTTCCTAGTGTTGAAAACAGATGAGAAATTTGAAAACCTGCATTTTATTACATGAGTCTTCTACCTACATTGGAAGACACGCATTTATTTTGTTAACATTTCATGTGAAACAATAAGTATTTAATACAAGAAAAATCCTTTACTATATTTTTTTTGACATTATGTGTCCATGAATGCCATCTGACATGTTTTGTAGAGAAATCATTAGAACCTGTTTTCCTTTGTCTGCTATGACATAAATCCTGGGACAAACCTCAAAAACACAGGTATTTTGTTTGCAAGTGCCTTTAACTCCTATAAGAAACAGTAGCGTTTTAAGTTTCTAATAGTGTGCAAATTAATAATACTTTATTACTGTAATAATTATGGAGAAAACGTTCTATGGAGAAAACTTTTATATTTAATTGTGAGTTATCTTGGGTTTTTTGTTGATTCTTCCATTACATTTATACCTTATTTTCTTTGGAAAATACAAAATTCTGTCTTCAGATAACAGACCACTTGAAAATGGGCATACATGCTATGACTGAAGACCAAAAAAGTTTCCTATTCCATTATTGCAGGGTTACATTCTTGTTTTTCCCCCTTTTATGTTTGTAGATCATATGAAGTAGAATGCATTCCTGTTTCAGTTTCTTTCAGATGCACTGTTAAGGTGAAGTGTGCCTCACTGCTATGAATTTCCAACAGCACGTCAGTTTTATTCTCTGCTGTTTTATTTATGGGTAACTAAAGTGTCTTTTTGTCTACATGCACCTTGAAGGTGGACTTGCATATGAAGGAATTTTACTAATTCATTGAAAGAAGAGTCTTCCAAGTGTTCAAATTAGGACAAGACAAGATTGGGAGCTCAAGTTATAAACCTCTAAGCTCAGAAAGACAGAAAATATGTTGTCTAAACTGGAAGTCCTTTTCCACTAAATGCCTTGACAGCCAACTCCGAATATTAAGCTCCTTTCTCATGACCTGTTTGAAACTTTTAGGTCTCCTAAAATATTGTCTTGAGTTTTTGTTTTTTGCATGTTTTTACATGCTTGTTACAGGCTCATACTTATGTCCAATCAGCATATGCATGCCAGAGATCAGTCCCTGCGGATAAGTCCCTGCAGCTGTTGAAGGATTATTATAAAAGTAAGCTGTTTTATCTTCTATTCTAGAAAAGACAACCTAATATTCAAAGCAAGTATTTGGAAGTATTTTCAGTATATGGTAATTAACATTAGACTGAAACAGAGAATAAGCTTCAGTGGAATTTTTCCAAATCAAATCCAAAATTAAGGGGTTTTTTCAATATTGCTGTAAAGATCTTTTCTGTATGTTTTTCTAAGTTATTTCAGCTATCCTTATGTAAGATCTTATTTTTAAATCATCAACTCTGGCTACTGTTTGCATGAGCGACTAAACCTGGGTAACATGGCAAAACCCCTTTGCATTTATAAAAGTGTATTTGCGTTTGCAAATACATTTTATGGTATTTTCTGGTAGCCAGGGAACTGGAGCTCTTCTTGGAAAGGTACCCCTTTCATATAGGCTGTTTAGATGAAATGGGGCATTGTTCAAAAAGCAGTTTGAATATATAAAGATAAAAGGGAAAATAAATTACTAGTAAGCTGCTTGATTTCTACTTAGTTTGACTGAAATGCTGAAAACACCTTCACTGACTGTTATGTGCAGTCAATTTGTGCAATCACACACTTCACCTGTAAACTTTCCAGCTGGCATGCTGGGTATCTAAGCAATTGAGGAAGAGAAAAATCTTTACTTTTTAATGTTCTCTCAAAAGTGACGTGACAATTGCTATAAAAAACTTCTAATAAGTGATGAGAAGTGAAACAGAAATATAGGTCTTTATAATGTAGCTCACCTGAGCATACTAAGAATGAAATGGAGGCCCTCAAGGCATCAGTAGATGCTACTGCTTTAGTTTTGTTAGACATAGCTATTTCAAATGCAGAAATCTATACATTCAGTTCATGCTTTCATTAGGTCCAAGAGGGAGAACATTCATTGAAATCTCATTACTTATTAAGACAGTAAGAGCACTGTTTATCTTTACACTGTGGTTTTGATTATGGGTAGGATTTTCAAAGAACCAGAACAACACAGGAAGATAAATACTATTAAAAGTCAATGGAACTCATGTTACAAAGACATGTTGCTAGTTCTGAAGATCTGGAAGTCAGGGTTTTTGCTGGACCAGAAATAAAACTACCATCAAAGTTTTATTCTGGGGGGAGAGCTGATAAAACAGTATCTTTGGCAGAGAATTATTTTAGCCAACTTTCTTGTGAGAGCAAAGGTTTTGTCATCATGCTGTACCTTTCTATCTGCTCCTTTTTTTATCCTAACTTAGTACAAGTTCTGAATATTGGATGAATTTTGGTCAAATTTGACTGAAAAAAATAGGTCTTGTTAAGATTTCTCAAAAGCCCTCAAAATAGATAGCCTGGATATGTGTATACAGCCGCTGTATATTCAGGCCTACCAGGAAGTGAGAAGCAGTGACAGATCACAGATGTCACCTTCCAACAGGCAAACAGTACAGAGAGTGGTAAGAGACATGGGAGTACCTGAGGGTAGTTGCAAGAGTTTTGCAAGAGAGGAGAGGAAAGGATGCAGGAAAAAAGTCATGGGGGTACCCGTGTTGAGAAGAGTAATAGAAGACATGTTGGCATGATTGAAAACATTTTGGTTTATTCCCTCCTGAAGCTGTTAAGAATCAGCCTCTTGGGATGACAAATGGGACAAAACTATCCATATGTCATATAAACACCCCCCCAAAAAAGGACTGTATTTTCAGTTTCCTTAAAACTGAATTGCACCAAATTTCTTCAATACCTGCCTGCCATAAAAGGTTTGCTTAGATAAAGGATGATTAAAAAAATTAGTAAGTGGAACACTAGTGAGAAAGTAATCATTAACAAAGTTCAAAAACTTTGCATTAAAAATGTACAAAGCAAAATCTTAGAGAAAAATCACTTAGATGTACAAGTTATATTTTACATCGACTACTTCAAAATAAAAATAGGATTTTTTATCTCATTTTAATTCCATTTTATAATTCAACTATGGCATAAAGTTCTTACTAGGTGACTTGAATAATGTTTGGAAATGCCCAAATAATAAGTTTTAGGAGATGTAATCTGCAGCACAGAACCGATGAAAGCGTACTTTTTCTTTCTTCTGAACTAGTTGACAATTCATGATAGCATAACACACCATAACTTTGCATAGTTTCCATATTTTTGTCCGTTTTGCAAAGAAAACCATTAAAATATCATTGAAGTTGATGAACCATGAACCTGCTGACTTTGCAGTATGTAACAGTAGCCACCAAGACAATGAGGAGCCTTGTGAGAATTCAGCACTGTCCCTCTCACTGTATCCTATTCTAATCTAACAGCGTTCCTAGCACTCTGACATATCTTGTGTGATGTGAATTTAGAATTGTTCACTCAGTTGGGGTGAGGCTTCAAATTGGCAGTAAGTCTTTCAGGTTGTAGAGTTTAGTTAATTACAGCTGTGATTGGTCTGTGCAAGTTGGTATCGGCTTAAATAAGTCTGTATTATAGAAACAGGAAAGCAATGAAGCTATTCCATTTTTGAGTGAATTCACTTGTTTTTCTAGCAACACAGACTGAAATTAAATTGAAGTTCTCATTTACACAACAGAAATATTCTTAGCACAGTGTTCCTTGGCATACTTTTAAGGACAACTTCTTGAAAGAATACTTTGAAATTAGATGAAAAATTTTGAAATAATAGGATAATGAGTAAAGTGCTCAAACAGGTTTTCAGTTAACATTAACTAATAATATTGATTGTTACTTGAAATGAGGCTGACATTTTGCCATGCAAAGTAATGAACACCCAATGAAAATGCCCATCGAAATGCAGGTCTGAACAACGTTCAGATGGCAGGACGGTAAGGTAAGGTAAAATAACAGAATTCCAAAGGTCATTTTGAGCCAAACAAATGTTTTTCAGGCTTTAAAGAAGGTGATATGAAAGGTATAAATATCAAAAGTTTCTAAATGGACTCTAAATTACGAGGACATTTTAAAAGTAGACAGGCAGTAAGATTATGCCAAATCACTAAAAATTATGTAAGCTGTGAGCTATGAAGTCAGCAATTAAGGCACATTGGGATACTGCAGGGAAGCAAAGTTATGCTTCTTATAACACACACAGCTTATTTCAGTATTTAAAAAGTAATCAGTGATAAATAAGAACTAAGGGGTGCAACTGGCATTGGTCATCTAAATAAAAATCAATTTCTTTACAGCCTGTGATTTTCCTCCAGAGTATGTTGTTATGATAAAAGAGTGAGTGTTATCAGTATCGCAGTACTTTGTTACAAAAACACTCGATCTTTTGATTACTCAGTGATGGAAAAATGGATTATGTTGCAGAACTTTGGAGGAGAATTTTTTAGGTCACTGAAAAATAGCACCCGGAATCATATGAAAGTTAAAGAAACTATAAATAGGATTTTATATATAGTTCTGTATATTAATATATATTTAAATATATATTGTATATATTCAAATATATAAATAGAATTATGGAGGCAAATTTTGGCTTTGTAAAAGCAAACTAAATCACATTGGAAGAAGTAGCTTGAAGTATTCCTGAAGTGTAAATGACCTATAACAGCTCTTGAGGTATCTTCCAACCTAAATAATTCTATGATCCTGTGATCAAATGTCAAAGCTGGACCTACACTGAGCAGGGAGTTGGACCTGATTGACATGATGATACTGTGATTTGAACTACCAACATGAGAAAAAGATATAAGCATTAGTATGGATTATTACCTTTTATGGCTTATCTATTATTAGTTAACAAAATACAGCTGCGCAGTGGAGAAACTGAAATATTTTAAAATTTAGAGAATACATAGCTAAAAACTGAAGAAATGTGTGGATAAAAAGATCATTCTGTATTTTTAACCCAGCTTCACTATCTTTAGTTGAACAGCTACAATTCGTATCAGTCAAGAAAGTGACAATGTTTTTGTAATGTATATGCTTGCCTATTGATCTGACTGAGGTTTGGTTATCCACCGTATCGTTGATTTTGATTGCAGCTTATTTCTGAGTAAGCTAAACCAATATCCTGCTATCCAAAATTTCCACGAAAGTTTTTTAAACTATGCCCGTTGAAAATAGGACAAGATCATTGTTTATTAGGAGTCTTTCAGCAGACGCTTAAAAAAAAAAAGTAATCAGTAGGATAAGAAAGCTCTCATTTGCCTATATGGCTGTTGCAGAGAGTTGTTTACTCCTTCAGGTTAGTAAAGAGTTACTCTTCACTGGTTTTGTCCAGGACAAAAGCAAACAGTTGCTGTAAGTTTTCCTTTTACTGCATCTGCTATCTTGTACTTTTTGAAATGAGTGAAGACTAATAGCAGGTTTTTTCTTCATTGTTTAGAGTGATAATAGAGGTAATATAAAAACTAGAAAGTTGTCAGAAAGTTTCCTAGAATTGTTCACACAGCTGCGTGTTTGATTACACAGATGTTCTAACTGGTGATGTCAAATGGCTGTGCTTTGTCAGAAGTTTGTATGTTTGAATTAAGTGGACTTACGCACCTTGCCCACTTGCAATTTTATGTCAACTGTTAACAGAACATTGTTCAAAGTAGTGATGACCATATTGATTGATTTATTTTTTTAAAAAAAAAACACTTATATGCATTGTCTCAACACAACATTATGTGTGTCAGAATTATTTTGTCAACAGTTAGTAACTGGCAGAAGTCCTGAAGCATGAGAGGCTTCTATAGCCATTTCAAAATTTCTAATTATAATGACAACACAGTATTTGATCTGTATTTGTGAATATTTCATTCTATCACTTTCCATTTTTTACCCATACTTTCAGAAATAGTTCCAATTTTCAGTCTCATATTGTGTAGTTTTACAAAGTAAGGAACTCTTAATCTTCTCTGTGAAATAACCATAAGATATTTTCAGTTCCTTCTTGAAAAGTAGCTTTCTGTATCTCAAAGTGCACTCATTAAGACTTGACCTAGTAGTTAAGTTTGCACCACCAAGTTGTTTGTTTTGCCTTAATAAAATACATTTCGGTCCTTTCTGATTTTGATTCTCAGCAAGTCTTGCAACTTCATTATTATTCAAACGATGTATCACATGCAGTTTAAAGCCGAAATCTGGTGTGTGGGTTTTTTTTTTGTTTTGTTTTGTTTTTTCCCCCCACAGTCATCTTCAGTATTCTTTTGATTTTGATATATTTTAATCCAGTGTCCTGTATGCAGAAAGCTGTCCTAGTTATTGCTGGCCAATCTAATTTTCTTCAAAACCTTAAGACAGCCCGTGGAAAGTTTTAGAAGCACACTCTTGTCCTTTGAATAGTATGGAACAATGTGTTGGGTGCTTTTAAGGGTCAAAATGCTAAGAAGTGGGTCAGATCGCTCAGTCAGCTCTATCACTAGCAAGACTTTCCAAATGGCTGTCTTTACACAACATATTTTTTCAGTGCTAAAATGAAGTTTAAAAACTTGTGAGTCATACCATACTTAATAAAAAAAAAAAAAAAAATCACCTTTTTATATGCGCCTTAGCATCTGCTTTTTCTCCTCAAAAGAATTGCAATGAATTTTCTTCTCTAACTCAAGATTGGAGTATTTTCTTTCTTTTCTCAGCCAAGATTGCTGTTGCTTCTTTTGCCACCCTGTTCCTTCCCCCACTCTCAGTTGAGGGGGAAGGGGTAAAAAGGATGGAACCTTAAGTGTTCTTCCTTACCATTTCCAAGCTAAATGTTTCTTGTCTGGACTTCTGACTACATCTGCACTAAATTTAGCATTTCCCTGGCTTCAGGCTGCTTTTCTTTATTGCAGCTTTCTGAAGATATACTGATATACTACCCATTGTCTTATAAGAAAACTTAAATGCCTATTTTTTTACTAAATTTATGAACTTTTACTAAATCTTTTCCTGTAAGTGTGATATAATGGATGGTAAAAATATGAATTGGATTCGTGAATTAAAAAGTATCATCCATACCTACAGTGCATATTCTATGGGAAATTCTTCTGAAGGATCCCTTTACACTGGTGTTATACAGTGCAGTGATGAAATATTAACATATAGAGATATCTGTGAAGACAGATTTTTCCAAATTACTAAAAATTAATTGAAAATATACCTGACCATAACAAACATTCCTCATTTAAATAACCATGTCTCAGAGAGTTACTGCTGAATTTTGACTATTTTTGGTAGGCTCAGTGGTGTTAATGTAGCATTCTGGCAATTTATGACTTAATCATGCAATTGTCATATTTCTAGGACTTTGGCACAAATATACTGAAATGATTTTTAGTGCATGCAGAAGTGTTCTAACCTTAGGGATTTTTAACTGTTCTTAAAATAAGACTCATCCTTGCACTGAACTGATTTTCTTAACCATTAGGTTTCCTTGGTCATCAACAGTTATATGCATTGGATTTGCTTATGTTTAAAACAGTTTTCTTTCCTGGCTGGTGAACACTAAACAGAGAATTAGCCATCTTTGGCAGTAAACACTGCAGACAATGTAAATATTCTTTTGGAGGAAATGAACACACTAGAAATCTTACCTGAAACGTTCAGAGTTTCAAAAATGTAATGCTTTGTATTATGTTGTCGTGTATTATAATTTATTTCAGTATATGAAAGTAGCTTTGAATTATCAATTATGTAGACACTTATGTTCGTGTAATTTGTAAAAACGCTTTAAAAATGTTTAGTGGTTATTGAACCGGAATGCAAGTCCCATCTAAAACATCTGTATATTCCACTTCAGTATTTAAAAGAGAACAAATTTTTACCTGTATGTAAATCACATGCTTGCATAGTGCTTGGCTGTTTTCCTTGATCTATTTAATTTGCTACTTCATAGTTCTTCCAGACAGGAATTGTCTGTCTCTCTGTCCTTTCTCCCCTTCTGTCAGTAGAGTAGCTAATTCAATGGTTCTAATGATGTCTGAAATGCTGAGATTTACTGCAATAAAATGTATTCAAAAGAGCAGCAGGACTGTATAGGGTTTTTAAAAGAATTTCTTATGCCTTAAAATATTTGTTTTTTAAACAAGTAACTGAGTTTTAAGCATTTTAGATAATAAGTCTGTCCAAGTAAGCACACAGTAATGGTGTAGTTGTATATGAAAAGGTATGAATATATAAACAGGAACACTTTTTATATTCTATTAACTACCAGCTGCTAAGAATTCAAGGACCTTCAACTTTATTCTGCTGGAATGGATTATTAGATACAGTTGGTACATAACTCTAGTCTAAAACTATGATTTTTATTAATTTTTTTAATGCTATTTTGAAAAGGTAGAGCAACGATTAGGTAGTCTTTTTGAAGTTGAAGTTACAGTTTAGCTGATATGTTTGGGATGTTATTTGCCGATGGTAAAGCTTATTAATAAACTGCTTGACTCATCCTAGTATGTATTTTAAAACAGGTGAGGCTAATGATAAGGATGTTCAGGTGGTGGAACTTCCCATTGTTGACAGCTTACACCCACGACCACCTTATTTACCGTTGGCTATTCCTGAAGACCTGGCTGATAGACTAATTCGTGTACATGGGGATCCTGCAGTGTGGTGGGTCTCACAGTTTGTGAAATACTTGATTCGTCCACAGCCTTGGTTAGAAAAAGAAATAGAGGAAGCCACAAGGAAACTTGGTTTCAAACATCCAGTGATCGGGTGGGTATTTAATTTTCTTTTTAACTGTCTGTGCTTTAATATGTGTATATAGTGATTCCTGTACAGAACAAATTGTTTTATGATGGTTATCCAAGAGCCTCAAGCATTTTGTGGGGTGAGAGGGTGCTTTCTAGATAAAGATATTACTTTTTAACTGTGCACAGCACAAGTTGATTACAAGTACTTCTTCAGCATACTTGCCTACCTATAGCTGGACAGATACATAAAAGGCAGCTCAATAGAAAGTTTTTTTATATGTCCTTCCATATCTAGTAACGTGATGCAGAATTTCATTCCTGTAGCTGCCTTTCAGCTTGTATTCCAGACACTTTTCTGTCTGGGTCTTCTTTTTAAATGCTGATAGCTTTTACAGTTGAGGAAAAAAGTCTAAGCCTACATTTTACATGCCACAATCCACAACTAATTTTATTGTTGGCTGCACTTGAATATGGTATGTGCCTTTCCCTTTCCTGCTGATGTTTTCACTATTGTTGTTTCTTAGCAGTAAGTATGAATTGGAAAGTTCTGTATGGGGAGATACAGGGAGAAGGAAGGAAAGTACCTATGGGCAATAATGAGCAGCTTGTGGAAGAAAGGTTTTTACTCTCATGTAACGTGAAAAATTTTGCTGCTGCTGTACTCAAGTCTGCAAATATTGCTTCCTTTGCCAGAATTTTCCTTCAACCCTTAATCTTTCTTTTTGTAGGAGTACACAGTAGGTCTGTCCAAATGTTAGTTGGCTTTTGACCATTAAGTTGGTAGGCCACTTCACCACCGGTGGATCCGAAGGCTTTGTTAGGTTTCAAGCAGATGGAGAAGATGCATTTTTAACTACCTTCATTCAAACCCTACATTGTAGTTGGTGTCTCAATATATCCATGATGCAAATATTCCTGTTTTGCTTTTGAACTGTATTGATCAAGCATTATCTAACTACACCGCTAACTTATCATTCTGCACAAAAGGAATACCTTGTATGCTATAATTAAATCTCCTTAATTCTTTTCTTCCAGTTACCCTTTGCCTCCTTGCAAGATTATTATATTGCTTTCAAGAACAGACTGACAGATAATGTTGTCAGTGTGTCTTGATGGACATCAATGAGTTTTAATCCTTTCTTGTTTTATGTAGGGATTTAATTTAACATGAATTCTAAAATCACAGGCATGAAATTTAAAGTTTAAATTTCAGTTACTAAAGCATGTATTGTATTTATAAATTGAATTCCTAGTTTCTGCCTTTTTCCAGTGTTCACGTCCGAAGGACAGACAAAGTAGGAACAGAGGCAGCATTTCATCCCATTGAAGAATATATGGTACATGTTGAAGAGCGGTTTGAACTTCTTGCTCGCAGAATGCATGTTGATAAAAAAAGAGTGTATTTGGCTACAGATGACCCTTCATTGTTGCAAGAGGCAAAATCCAAGTAAGATGAATTATGTTTATGTTACAGTTTGTTCCTTCTGGTTAGCGTCACAATTTCTGACTATTGTGTGCAGAAATCTTAGTATATTTTTTTTTCTTATCATTTCTAAAGTTAAGATTGCATTTCAGCTTCCAGTGATTTTGATTTTTCTTTCAGATTTTTCTCTCTTTTCTTGGATGATTTTTTCCCCCAAGAATGCTTTTCAAAGCTTAATGTTAAAAATCTAGAAGAGTTGAGCGACATACCTGTGACTATTTAAAAACAAAGCAATACTGTAAAAGGGAAGTGAAAACATAAATAATAAACACACCAAGCTTTTTATAGAACATCCATATTAAAAAGAAATTATTCAGAAATATTGTAAAAACTAGTTAATGTATTAAGAAGTTTCACCTGTCCAAACAATACCTTTCTGTGAATAGTAGCCAGAGAAATTTTTACAAGTTGGTTGAAAAGCCTCTGATGACTCTTTCAGAAAGATTTCTGTATTGACAGCTTAGAAGACTTTCACCCTACATGTTGAATAATTTTAAAGTTTGTCCTTAAATATATGTGGGATTCCCAATCTGTAACATTGTCACTGTCCCTTTTTTGCTTTTTGTCCTCTTCCAGCTCTTCAGAACACGGGTGTAACAACCTACCCTAGCTGTAGGCTATCCCAGCCTGTCATAGAAAATATAACTGTGTTCAAACCTGGAAATGCACAGTATACATTCATTTACTCCTAACATGGCCTGTATTTTCCTGTAAATCTCATTAAGTTGCATGTTTTGCAAGGTGTCACTGAGATGGCAAAATCTTCTGTTTAGTAAAAGAAAGCAGATGCATATGGAAGAATAATGCTCCATGTTTAACTGTATCTTTCTTGGGTTGTGGTGTTTATGGTATATAAACAATTTCACAAATGCTTATCGCTATGACTATGGAAACTTGCATAAGTATTTCAGATGCATTGAATTTAAGTGTATTCGTTACTGAGTACAAGTTAGCATATTTTCCATTTGAGTACTATTTAATTAGCTGTCTACTGAATAGCACCTATTTCTGTTTCCAAAATTTTATCTCCCTTGAGCAGAGAATACATATTTTTTCATTTAAGCAAGGAAATTAATACTTTTCAAAATCAAGGTAAATCAAAAGTGACAAATTTTTGAACTGTTTATTCTTGGTAGACATGCTTGGAAAAATATGTAAGATAACATACTGGATTACAAATTTTCTTTGGCATATACAAGGTAAGCAGAAAATATTATTTTGTAGTAGAGGAATTTTCTACAGCATTGCAAACCTGTGTATTTCAATTGTGCTATTTCTATTTTTGTTTCATATCTATAAAGGGCTGCTGTTTAAAATTATGGAGTTTTGAAAAAACTAAACGAACATACACAACTCCAGATGATGGCAATCTAATCCTTCCTTTTTTGTATATATAGAGACAAGAACAGTAGCAGAAACAATTATGATAACATAACATTTAAAGTGCAAATCTGAACATTGAAAAGACAGGTAATACAAAATAGAGGTTATAATATTTAATTCATTACATTGTCCTAAATAACTTTAATTACTGTTTGTAACATAACAGAATTCAATATTACTGTAACAGTCTTGGTTATGCATTTTTTGTGTTCAACTTTCAATCCTTAGCACTGTATACTTAGGTTTGTGAATAATGAGATGCACTACCTATGTAAACATATCATCCCAAATTTTCAATAGCAACAAAAACTAATAGTAGAATTGTGACTTGCTCAGTAAACTGATACAGAATTTTATTAAGCATTGCAGTTTCTGTGGTAGTTCAAGGTTCATTCCAAATCACACTTTTACTGAGATGTGATGATACAGCTCATTAGTACAGCATTCATTTTGTATGTTTTCTTAATAAAAGCCATAGAATCTGTAAGTAGTGAAATTTTTGTGTTGCTGCTGAGTTTTCAGGTCATAGTTTACACCGAAACATAATTTCCTAAGTTGTTTGCACCCTATTGTTGCTTGCAGTCCAGTAGAAGGCATTTTAAACTTCCTGTGATTTCACAGAAGGCAGGACACAATGTGATATTTCAGCATTTAAGGGCATCTGAAGGCAGGTTTGGGGAACAAAGAACCTTTTCTTCCTCTTCTTGTGAAGAAAGCTCCAAATTAGTTTACACGTCTGACATATTGAACTATCAAGTTTTGGTAGAAACAGCTGTCACGTTGTATTGCGGTAGCTTATGTTGCATTCATTATTGGGTGCAGTAATATCAGTAAGTACTAGACAGAAGATCTCTCTTTATAGGAGTGATTGGCTGTCAAACAATGTTGACCATTGTTTCTGTTAAGTATTTCAAACTATTCCTAGTCATGAAAACAGAAATGTTTTGACTGAAGTTTCAGAAACTTCCCTTGCAGTCAGATGTCTATCAATTGCGAGTACAGTAGTAAAGACAGTGGAGTCAGTACTGTCAGTTTGTAGAGTGTTTTTGTTTGTTTTGTTTTCCAAAAGAAAAAAAAAAGCAATATATTTTCAGAATTATCATGATACAGAACAACATGATTAGAGAGGAGCATGGTTGAGAGTTCAACAGCTGTAATGATTATGGGATTAAAGCACTTGACAACTTCTGGTAAGCAGAGGTCATGGTATTTGTCTTATCTAAGTGATATGTTAGGGATGGTGTAAATTACTTGTTATTTGCCAGATTTAGTAGTTTTCAAATACAAACTTTTGTGTTTCTACTATATGTGTTTCTATTCTATAATGTTATTTACAGCATCTTCTCTCTTTCAGGTAGATTATTCAAAATAATGCAGTTGAACATGCACATAAATTCTTAAGAAACCGTATTTAATACATTTCTCGTTTATATAGGAATCTATTTAGGCCTCTTTCTCATGTATATGAGCACTAAAATCCAACAAATTGCATTCTTCCTTTCAGGATTTTTACCTATAAAGTCATCTGTATTTTGCTTTTTGTTTGTTTGGTTTGTTGTTGTTGTTGTTGTTTTGGGTTTTTTTTTCAGTAATTTGCCTCCCTCATGAGGTTTGGGTTTGGTTGTTTGTTTGGTTGGTTTTTTTTTTCCCTTCCCAGCACTTATGAAAGCTGCTTTTTCCACCCTATTTCACTGTTTATTTGCTTCCACAATAGCAAGTGAATGTCTTTTCTCCCTCTGTACTATCTGTAGTATAGCTGTTGCAACCCTCCCTGCCCCTGTTACATAGAATTCAGCAGTGCTTCAAAGTTCTTGAGTCTGATGAACAGCTCATATATTTTCCAAATCTTTTTAGAGCAAGACCTGAACAAACACATTACTTCTTACTCCATCAGTCTACACACATGCTCGCACTCTTCTTTCAGAGGGAAGAAAACTTGGATTGCCTGTTCTGGACACCTCCGCAGTCCTAGCGAATTGAGAACAGGAGCCTGGAACTTGCCATGGTTTGCACCTGCTGCACAGGGTAGTGATAAGCTATACTGACACAACTAGTTGATCAGCTTCTGAAACCATTTGGAACTTGAAATAGTCTCGTAACTGTGATTAGTTTCTATCCTTATCTGAGGCTGGTAGGTGCAGGAAGGAAAGACTTTAAACTATCTCTTCCCCACCTTCTTCTGATTTCTTCTTTTCGCCTTTTTCTAGGGAAAAAAAAAATCCTTCCTGGCCTGTATATAGCTTTCAAGAATCTATTAGGTAGCTTTAGAAGAATTAGGTATTATTTTTAGATATGTGGAAGAAATACACTACATATATGTAGTCTGATACAAAGAAAACAGTATTATACCACTTTTCATTCTTTGGTTTTGTCTTCAAAGTCTGGTCCTTTCCTGTTATAGAGAAGAGATTGTGTGGGTAATTTCTTTGGTAAGCTAGGAGGGATCCTACAAAATACTGTATTTAGGTGATTATGTCAGTAAGAATATGACATCTTACTATTTATTATTCATTTACCATGCATTCAGGAATCCTAGTAATAGGATCATGCCTGAGTTCTGCTTAAAAAAAAAAAAAATCCTCAAAAGCTTGTAATGTATTACATTAATCATAATATAAATACAGACGTAAAAGGGAATAGAAGGAAGCAAGAGCTAACTATAGAGCTTTAGAAGTTTCATGTCCTTTATTCTTTGTAGTCATTGTGGTAAGAACAGCTTTAAATACAATCTAAAGTACTATCAGGTGTGGGAAGGAGAATTAAACCTCACCTAATGCATGAAGCTGGTGGGTCATGTATGGCTAAGCTTGAGAGGTGTATAGGCTTGGCCTTTTACTGCATTTTTCTTTATGCTCTGCTTTCAGCCTGTGTTTGGAGACAGGATGGTGGACTAGAAGATTCTTTGGTCACACTGAGTATGGCTGCTATTATGCTCACATTTTGGGGTCTTTTAAAAGCAACCTCTTTTCCCAAGCATGAATATAGCATTGTGTGCGCGGGACAACATAAAAGTGCTTGTTTGAAAACTTTAACTTGTGAATTGATAAATGGATCACTGGGTTCTGAAACTGTTAGTTAGGTAAATTTGGATCAACTTTACCAAACTGAATTGAAGACCAGATTTAAAAGCATCTCAAAAACTGTTTCCAGAAGAAAGGGAGGAAGGAGAAAATTTTAAATGTACGCATAAGAAGATGTGTAAATACTTCTGGGTTTTGGTTGGTTTGGTTTTTGGTTTGTTTGTTGTTTTGTTGGTTTTTTTTTTTGTTACCAGATCCAATATTACAGTTCTTGTGGTGTGCTTCATCTGTTAAGTTATTAACTTAACTAAGATCTTCTCTTAGTAGAAAATCAGATTCTTCAAGAAACCTTCTTTTGTTTCTACTCAGCATGCGGATTCTGATTTTTGAAGTCTGAAAAAAGTGATTAATTTTAACAGTATTCCTGATACCAAGAACTTGCAAAGGGGTGTGCAAGTATCTTTACTATGTTCATTGTCCATTGAAATGACATCTCCTGTTAAACGTTCTTCCTGTTGCTCCCCTCAGAGCTGTGTCACTGAAATAAGACTGATTCCTGTGTCTGTTCCTCAGCTAGTTTTCACAGAGTAGTATGACATTTCCATTTGGTCTGTACTTTTTTTTTTTCCTTCAAAAAAATATTAAAACGATTCACACAATGGAAAGAGAAATAGACTGTATCACAAATACTGTGTTTTCATCTGTTGTATTTTGAGAGCTGGTTAAATACTGACAAAAAATGTCAGTACAGACAAAAAATTATACATGAAAAGATAAGAAAGAAAATTATTATTGTGACAGAGTTCATCTTGAAAAAACTATTTCTTGATCCATATGCTTCTATAATTTACAGAAGACATCTTATCAGTTATTCCAAATGAATAATATTTCCATCTTCTCCTACTTATCTTTTTTTGTTTGTTTTGTTTTCTCTTGTTTTTAATGCAGCATGAACTTCCCCTGACATTCATGATCAGATGCACCCTTTAAAATTCTCATACTACCTCTGGGAAATTTGCCATACATACATTAATTTTTGTTAGAGCAGGTGTTTCTCTTGGGAACATAAAATTCTATTAAAATCACTATGAAGATAAATTAAAATTCTTCCTCAAATATGGAAATTTTGCATATGGCTTTTTGATTTGCTCTTGAGATAAATTTCCTGATTTGGTAGTCACGGCTAGTGAATGTTAGATGGAAAAGCCTTCTATATTTGCCTATTTCACTTTTGAAAACAGTTTTCCCATAGTTTTAACATTAAAATGGAATAAATTAGGCATATTCTTCTGAGAGATTGTCATAACCATGTCTTCCGTGTGTTCAGAGTATATGCACGCGCTGCATTGTTGTATACAAGTGGTGCTAACTTCAGTAACTTTTGAAGAACTTGTGAATATAGCCTTATTTTGAGCAATGTTCAGCACAGGATTATGAGACTTTGAAGCATTTAGATACAGGTCTAAGTTATTGTTGCTCCAGCATTATATTCTCTCTATATATTCTCATTTGCTTTATTAAACAGTATAAGAATAATTAATTCTTACAAATGAAATATTAGCAGCCTTGCTATCTTATGTAATATATTGTTTTATAATTGTTATGAAGTTGTAATTTGAAAAATAGGTTTTATTTAAGTTATTTTATAATTAGCCCTGTAGCTGAAATTTTGTAGTTCGCAGGTTAGTTGCATGAGTTGCATTTCATTGTTGAAATATAATTCTTGTATAACAGCAATATAATGATCATCTTTGTTACAACTACCTGGGGTTTTACATATACAGATTATTTTTGGTAGGAGCTGACTGAAAATTTAATTAATTTGTGGTACTTTCCACAGTTTATTTCAGATTTCAGTTCCCCTGTAAAGGGTTACAAATATTTTGAGGAAGACCATTCTTTTTTGACACTTTTTAAAAGGATTTTTTTTTCTTTTAAAGTCATTGTTATATGTCAAAAACTTTTATTTTTAAGGTAATATAAACCAAGGTGTTATATTTCAAATAAAAACACTTTGACTTAAAGTATTACTGTTTTGTTTATGATATGTTCAGAGGTATATTGACATGAAATTTTACACTACTTTTATTTCTTTTTGACCAGTAAATAGAAAAATTTGTTCTCTATGTGGCCTTAACTGTGAAAGACTCTTATTTTTTTGGTTAGTTTAGATTTGTTTATTTAATATGTCCCTTTTACAGGTGACTGCTTTTGTTGCCGTGTCATAATCAGTATCAAGTAGAGAGTATGGTAATAAAATTTAGTAAAGAAAAAAAAATCTAGTAAAGACATAATCCCATATTCTGTGTAGTAGTAGAGAAAGTGAAGTGATCTGAGTACATTTCATCTAAAATCAGTAGCATTAGCAGAATGTGGCATATACTTCCTCATATTCTTTCCCTTCTTCTACAGTGTCAGATCCCAGACAGACTTACAGCGTATTTTTATTCAATTTTCTTCTTTTCTGGGTAAAGAGCGGGTATGCTTGAAGGCAGCAGTGTTCAGCAAAATTGTAATTCATTCCCTGTAAAGCAAAGACTCAAAACAAATTAACAACCTTATCTTGCAGCAAAGATGATGCTTCTTTAAAAAAAAAAAAAAATAAAAAAAATAGAGTAAGACTTTGCCATTAACAGTGTATTGTATTTTCACAGGTATCCAAATTATGAATTTATCAGTGATAACTCCATATCCTGGTCAGCAGGACTTCATAACCGATACACTGAAAATTCTCTAAGAGGTGTTATTCTGGATATTCACTTTTTGTCTCAGGCAGACTTCCTGGTCTGTACATTTTCATCCCAGGTAAACTGCAATACAAATACAATATGGAGTTTACGTACCAGTTCTAAATCGTAGTTTTCTTCATGCTCCTGTTATCTTATTCTCAGTGCTCTCTCATGAAAATTTCAGGGAAGAATTAGAGTCTCAGTATGCTGTGTGAACATTTAGAGGACTGTAAGCACTGGTTGATTACTTCTCTTCAGTTGAAGTTACTGGTTTAATTAAGACGTTTGAAATAAGCAGGAAATAATATTAAACATGTTTAAGAGTTCCTTGTTTTGCATAAAGTTAATGTATAACTTGTATCTATCCATTTCTATGCAGCTTAGTTAAGGAATTTAAAATAAGTAAAAATAATTTTAAACATGTTTAACACTACCTAATTTTGCATAAAGTTAATATATAACTTGTGTCCATCCATTTCTACACATCATTGCACTCTTACTAGAGTTCAAATGTCTGCTGTTGCCTTAGATGAATGCCTTAGGGAATGGAAAAGAATGAAGAAAGCAGACATCTAATTTCTCTTCAGTCTATTATATTTCTAGCAATCCAGCAGCAATGTGATAGATGTGAATTCCGACCACCGTAATCTGTAGAGACTTATTGTTGCAGATAATTATTATACTACAAGCTTCCTTTCTTGAGTGGTCTGATGAAGCAAGTTGGAGTCCATTACAAAACTGAATCATACAATTGTCATTGTTGTCATTTTCTTTATTACATTGTATTGTATATTAATTTCATATATCATGAAAAGCTGTATAAGATTAAAAAAGATCAGAAAGCAATATTTTGTGACTGATATGCTGATCCACCTAATGCAAGTATGGCAAAATATGATTGAAATCAGAGTAAATGTTTTTTACCTACTGTTGTCATATATGCTGTTATGTGACACTCCTGGTTAGGAAAGCATTCCACTGTGGATGGCAATAGATTATGATCACACACCATTGTACTGTTACATGGAAGTGGACACAAAACTGAAAGTTAAAATTCACTTCAAAAAGAAATGTTTTCCACAGCCTCAAATGTAAATTGTTTTCTGCACTGTAATGAGAATTAGATAGGTAACAAGCATAATATTAATATCAATTTCTTATAAGAAAAATAATTCTTAATACCATTACCATGACAAGAAGACAGCAAAACCAGAAAAAGTATAGAAAACCCTCTTATCCCTCAGTCATACTTGTGTATACTTTTTTTTCCACTGTTCACCAAACCCTGTGAAGAAAACGACATTTTATAGCATATTTAGAAGGTTATTAATATAGGCTGCTTCAAACCACTACATGAATAAACTCCAGAGTAAAAATCCTCACTAAGAAAAGCTTGTGAGGAGCCATCCGCTTTTATAATTGTTTGATTCAGCTGTATGTCCACTGAATGCATATCACAGTGAAAGGTGGTCATCAGCTAAGACCTAGAGCTGTATGTCTTAAATGCCACACGTGCGTTGGTGGAGAGACAGTTCATATTCTGAATTCATATTATTAATATAATTAATATTCTGAATTCATATTATTAATATAATTCATATTCTGAATTCATATTATGTGTTGGATAAAAAATAAGCAATCGATAACATTTTCTGCTATTATTATATTCAGATAGCTGTGTTAAAAGTGGTAAATGTTTGCTTTAAATAAAACACTGGGTATAAACATAGAAGAAATGTTTAAATATAGATACAAATGGCTTGGACAGAATATATTGTAATTGAATTTAAAGTGTTGGGGTAATTTCAAAAGAAGAATATTTGTTAAAATACATTGATACAGTTAAGGTGATACAGGTTGATGGGGACCTCTGGAGATCATCTGGTACAACCCCTTTGAGGATACCATTGAGGTACATGGTATCTTTGAGCTCCACTTTCATTTTGCCTCTCCCTGCATTTGACAGTAGACAAGTTTGCTGGATGACATACTTGCTTTTACAGAGTTGCAGAAAATTCTACTGAAGTCTAGGAAATCCCGTATTAGACTATTACTCTCAATAGCTGGGATTACGAATTTGGTCCAACCATCTACTCTAATTTATTCTGGGCAATTTCTTGTGCTTTAATAATTCAAACTCCTCAAAAATCATTTAACACCATTTAGCTGGTCATGCAACAATGTGGATCCCAACAGTATTTTCATATATTGGGCTTTTCTGAGGTCTGTTGCAACTTTTCCTGCTGTTCAGAAAGTTTTCTCTTTTATGGGTTTAAAATTTGATCCTCTGATCTCTAACATTTGAACTACTGTTTCTGTCCTTTCATCAATGAAATAAACAGTTTGATAATCACTTTGGCATTGAAGGTAAGCAAAATGAGGCTGTTAGTGACCCTCTGTTGTCCAATCTGTATGAAGTAAGGATAAGAATGTAGTCTTAATTTATTTCCAATGTGATTTTGGACTTTCACAGTAATCAATTGGATGCTGACTTTTTTTCATTTTCTTTTCCCTTGCCAAAAAAAGTCAAAGCTTCATTATAGAGGTATTAAGAGAAAATTACAGTATATGTGAATAGAATCAGGTGCTTTAGGAAGTCTCCTATGTTAATTCTTATTTATGTTACCAAAACTAAAAAAATACTGATATAAGCTGAAGAACAGATATTTCATTAAAATACTGTTGTTAACGAAATTAGGCCCATCAAGTGATGTGGAGTCCAGGGAAACAACCTACCTTGTCACTGTATTTCATCCACACTGCCTTAATTGAGATGTATAGAAAATCCACATGGTAGATAGTTACACAAATTGTAACACAGCAGCAGAATTAAGATTGCACATTGAAACAAAGAGCTTTTTTCTCTTCAGTCTTCATTTAGATGAAATCGTAGCTCCCACTGCCTGACGCATTTTGCTTCATAATCTCATTTCCTTCCAGGATTTATTAGTCTTTGTATTTTGCATTGTACATGTAAGTATACAGGCTGCAAAACAAGTGAATCTATGAACAAAAAATGGGAGGCTGGCTTTAACTACAATTCTGCATGTGAATTCTTCACCTGCTGCTCTCAACAGCTTACAGTTTAGTTACCCACTACAAAGGAAACAATTGCTGAGAGATGTATGTTTTATGTCAGGTATGCAGGACACTTACACTCACCAAAAAGCATTTCTACTGAAGAGATTTAAAATCTTTTACAGAGTGTATGTGTGTATCCTCCTGGAGCGCACACAGATGCAGAGAACAAAACATCAAAAACAGTCACAGAAGCTATAAAATAAATGACCTCTTACCAATATATGGGTAATCAAATTTGTTTCTGTAGTATGGGGTATAACAGGTACTTCAAAATAATTAACTTCAGCCTGATCTTCTGAAAGCTACTTCTGAAAAGTTAATTCAAAGATCAGATGGAGAGGGATAAAAGGAAATCTATTACATTTTTAAAGCAAATGCCTCTCTCAAAGAAGCTAGGAATGTACAAATATGTTTAGTTTGACTGATCAAAGTTCTATTCTCTGTATCTTCAGAGGGAGGAAAGAAAAGTAAAATCAAGTTTTACTATAGTTACATAGACTGAAAATTATGAAAAAGCTGAAATGCTTCTTCATATTGAAGAAGTCTGCTGTATTGTTAGTTTATGAAGCTTTATCAAGCTTACACAAAATCAGAGAAAGATACAGTAATGTAGATCAGAAGTCAGAAATGTCATAGTGGCCAGATTGGACACCTGACAGAGAAGAGCTTTCTAGCTCACTGTTGAAAAGAGCTTTGTTTAATATAGTGGCAGCCTTTTGTGTTTCTGGAAACTCTGAGAGATCCAACACAATTCTGATATGGGGACCTGTTTTCAGTCTGAAAGAAATGCCCTGGGTAGCATGTGATACAGTGACACTTCAAAATGCATCTTCCTCCTCGCCAACATCATTATTGTCTGCTGGAATTCAGTTTTATTTAGTTGTCTTCCAAGTTACCAACAGTCATAATTCTATCACTGTTCTAATATTAACAGCATTTTAAAGTCTTGGTCTTCTGGAACTGCTTGATTGTGAAAATTGGAACTTACTTCAGGAAAGTAAATGTAAAGCTTCATTATTGCAGAATAAATTTTGAAAATGTAAGTTCTAAAGTTTCAAAGGAAAGTAAAATACAGTTTTTATTAGTAGAAAAGGGAAACGAATTTGCTTTTACATTTGATTTGCTACACATTCATTATAAAAAGCAGGATGACTAGTGTTCATACAGATGTTTCTAATTTTTACTGAAAAGGCGACTGCTGTAATTATTTATCCATTTATATACCAGATCTGATCACCAGAGTACTAATTAAAATTCTGCAAAATTGTATGCTTCTTGTTAGTAAATATGCAGGTTTTTTGGTTTTGTTTGGTTTTGGTTTGGGTTTTTTTTTTGACCTGGATATTCCCAAACTTGATCCTCTTATAAAAGTTAATTTTTATGCATTGGTTGCTGAGTTCTGTCGTGTATTGCAGGCGCACACAATATTTATGACTTCTCTCTGTTTTTATTTCTAAGGTTTGTCGAGTTGCCTATGAAATTATGCAGACATTGCATCCAGATGCTTCAGCATATTTCCATTCTTTGGATGATATCTACTATTTTGGGGGACAGAACGCCCACAACCAGATTGCTATTTATGCTCATCATCCACGAACTGCTGATGAAATTCCTATGGAACCTGGAGATATAATTGGAGTAGCTGGAAACCACTGGGATGGTTATTCAAAAGGCATCAATAGGAAATTAGGAAGAACAGGCCTGTACCCGTCCTATAAAGTTAAGGAGAAAATTGAGACAGTCAAGTATCCTACATACCCAGAGGCTGACAAGTAGATTAAAAGGAAGACAGTCGGCAGTAATTCTTAATTTTGATTGGTTCAAACCAGTCAACACACTAACTAATGGTTTATATGGGATTTGAATTTGCATTTTAACATGCAGTTAAAATCAAAGCCTTTAGCAATGAAACTGGATAAGAAGCTGAGAACGAATGGATGGGCTATTATCTGAACTTACTCTTAAACATTTTTTGTTATATGCACTCTCACACATGCACACACAAAACCACATACAACAGGAAAACTGTTGTTTTATACTTTTTGTCTCTTTTCAGGATTTGTCCCAGTCATTAGTCTTACGTGAGCTTTGGGCTCTTTTCTCTGCCATTAATTGACAATAATGTTCAGACTTATCACTGCCGCATTGTGTAATTTGAGTGACATGAACATATTTTGTATGTGCAAAATTGAAAACATGGTGCCTATATTTGAAAAATTTGTGACCTTTTTAGAAGAGCCATGCCTATTTCACAATGGGCAAGAGTCAATCTTCAACTGGTGTTACCGTGACCACTGAACTCACTTCAGACAACAGATTAAGATTTCAGACTAGATTTCTTTACAAGTTTATTTTTAGCATTCCATTGATTACATCTCATCATTAATAAAATAAATGATACATCCAACAATAAAATAGTCACTGTCTGTTAGGAACTTTTGTGAAACAATGCCACGAACAGATTCTTTAGTATTGATAATGTTTCTGGACGTTGCCTTTGATTGAAAAAAAAAAAAAAAAAAACCAAAATCAAACCCCAAAGAAACCATAAAATCCACAAAGGAAAAATTAACTGGTGTTTTATTGAATTTTTACACACTCATTGTGTAGTACAAGTGCTTAGTGACACAGTGTTGCTCAGTTCTGTGGACAGTGGGTTTCAGCAGGATTACTTCAGTGGCTCAATTTCTTACATTTACTCTCTAGCACTGTTCTTTTACCTTCTGTGTTTTTTCTTCCAAAAATAATTTTTTTAGGATATTATAGGTGGCCATTTATAATTTTGGCATTGAATGTCATTACTTTTAAGTAAAATACTTCAGATTATCCCAGTTATGGAACCTGTCAATCTGGAGTACTCTAAAAAAATCTAACAATTTACCCCAAAACCAGTAGGTTCCAAGAAGATATAAACAAGGATGAATTTTTATGCATGACATAAAACTGTTAGTAATTCTTAGTGTTTTGAAATCTGTTGGTAGTCTGCTCTCTATTAAGAAAAGAGATAATTTACAAACCAATTTTACAAACAAATTTGTAGATTTGGGGGGTTGTATGTATATATATATATTTTAAAAATGTACAAGATATCAAGAGATTATCTCCAAATAGGAAGAATATTAATAGCATTATACAGGTTCTAGTGCTATCCAATCTGGAATACTGGAAGTGCAGAAAATGTTTACTGTTCAGACACTGAGAAAATGCCACGTGACTAAAGATAAAAAAAGCGTGGCTGGTTGACCTTAACAAAGCAAAAGTTTAAAGGATATTTAATTCTATTTATGTATAGACCAAGGGCAGTGTTGACATAGCGAACGGATGCACTTGACCATGAATAAATTTTAGGCTGAAAAGTAAGAGGAAATCTCTGGTGGTGTGAAGTTCAGCAACAGTCTTCCAACTGAAATAGTGGTGAGTAAGATGGAACTTGTTTGGTATGTAAAGGAATTAACTAAGGAAGGAACTATCTCTGACATTACTTGCAGGACTGATCCTGTAGATCCCTTTCAGTTATGTGTTTCTCAACTAAAAAGCTATTCTGTGTCTTGAAAAAGAATAACAAAATCAAAGTTGAAACCTGCTGTAAAAAAAAAATAAATTACCTGTTAGTAGTATTAAATAGACATATCAGTAAAAATGAGCATAGATACCAAATGGGATTTAAAGATGGATTGACGGATAAAGGCAAATGAGTAAGAGTGGCCAAGATATGCTAAAGATGATGAATTTTTGTGACTAAATATGGCTAGAGTTAAGTGGTGTTTCTGTATTTTGGAACTACTAAGGAAGCTGTTTGATGTTAGTTTCCTGTCTAAGTGATTCTGATAAATTTTCCACTGACTTAGCCAAACGTGTGGTATTTCAGAGGCACAAATGTAAGCTAAATTATAACCTTTCTTACTTAAATTTGAATTGTACATATAAAGCTATTGCTACTTTCCTTTTCCTTGGAAAGAAAAAAAAATCCAAACCTACAAACATTTCTTCCTCAACAATTAGATTAATGCATTTTATCTTTGGGAAAACTAATTTAATTATTTCTCCACAAATACTACGTTATCTATTTGATATTTATAGATTTTGAAAATATTTTATTTTTGAAGCTCTTTACTTACAGCTTCAGAGTTCATAATTTCCAGCTCATTTAATGAGTGTGATGCAGAAATAGTATTAATAAATGAATTAACATATGAAAATTCCTCCATAGTCAGGTAACTCAATTGAAAATATCACTAAAGAAGATAAATAACAGAACATCTAAGATGGGCAAGAGGAGATCTTCTGATGTAGTAATGAGAGAACTGGAATCACTGATGTTATAGAAGACATAACTATATAATGTGACAATATCTCAATAGACTATGTCTGACAAAATACTGGCAGGGTACATGTGCCTCCTTAGATATTCTAAGTACCTAATGAATAATTAGCTCATCATCTTTGAGAAAATGATCATGAAACGGTAAGAAATTATAAAATTATTGTTAAGAAATGTACTAATGTAGATGCTATGACCTTATTCCCCTGGGCCGTATAATCCTCTAGTGCTTATAATGCAGTACTTCTCAGAGGAAGAAACCTAGCAATAGACTGCTTACTAGATACATCTCTTTCTAGAGATTTGTTTCCATTAAGGATACCAGTTAGTTACGTCTTGGAATCCTGGGACCTTTGAACATTAAAACTGAATTTGTTTTATATTAAACAAAAGTAATATTAGAGAGTCCAGTTAGATGGAAGGATCCATGGGTAAATGAAAATGAGACACCCCCCCCCCCCCCCGATTTTTATTGTAGTTCACAGAAAAGTGAAACAGCAAGAAATAAAAATTTTGTCTTAAATACCTGAAACAAAGCTGAATCTTTTGAAGGTTGTGAACTCCTTAGGATACTAGCCAGAATGCTTGCAAGCAAGTGTACATCTTGTTTCTTCCATTTGCCTTGTAGCTCTGCAACAATCCAGTCATGTAATTTTTGCCTCGTACCAAACCACCATGTCTGACATCCGTAAACAAAGACAACCCTCATACTCTCTTAAACAAGCTAATATTTAATTAAATTTTTCCTCTTTAAGAAGCGTTTGTGCGTGTGTGTGTGTGTGTGTGCTCGCGTGTTATGTTCACAAAAAAGAATATGAACAGTACTCTTTCCTTCTTTGCTATTTTACATTATCATTGTCACGTTCTCTGTAATAACTTATTTGCCGGGTAAATGTAGTCTCTGGAAACTGAATATTCTACTTGCTTACCAACTGAGCTAAGAAATTTATTCAGAGTAGTTCAGTTAACTAGTCTTCTGTGACACTGGTATGCCTGGAGACTGGGGTCATCATCAACAGTTTGCTGCTACCACTGCAATTACACCAGCCTGAGTTCTGTCCTTGATTTTCAGTCCAGCCTACAGTCAGGTGCATGGGATTCCCAAACCTCCTCTACCAACATCCTCTCACTGTGAACTGCAGAGTGTAATGGATTCATTCATGAAGGATGTTTTATTCCAAAATTTAAAATTATTTACCTTCAGAGAAGTCTTTTGTCTGCCTCTTCTAGCACTGAATTTTAAGGACACTTGCAATTACCAGAAAGTTTTTTCTCCTTTACCAATTTTTCAGAAAAGAGAACTGATGATACTTTTCTTATGGAGAGATATTCACAGTGTGAAGGTTTCATCCATAACAGGTTTTATGTTTCTTTGGTATGCAATTATAAAATAAGGGTCTTGTCTTCTGAGCTAGGAACATGAAAGAATATAAAATAGAAAATTTTCATTACAAATTCTTGAAAAGGGAAGGGAGATTTTCCTTCATGCCAGTGGAGTAGCACCTACCATTTGAAACTTTTTCAAAACAGTGAATTGAAATTTTGTTTTTCCAGGTCATAAGTTTCTTTGCAATATTATCTCTCAAATATCTGAAGAATCAAGGTAAACATTTGTTTAGTTTGGGAGGTGGGAAGGAGAAAGTCTAATGAGAAGACATGATATTGTACTCTGAATTTTAAGTTGCTATATCAGTTTATAAAGCCACGAATAAACCTTTCAATGCTGGGTGAAGGACCTCTGCCAGCAAAAAAATCATTCTGCTTTTTGCCAGAAATACTTAACATTTGCAACCCCTCTTTTGATTTTGTCTAATACCAGTCCCAGTCGTGTATAAACATGCTGGTCATATTCTGATCATTGGTTGTTACTGTATTACAGTTTCATTCGTATTTGGGTGGGTTGGGAGCAGGCTGTCAAAGGGCACAAGCTTTGTTTGATTTTCTTACTGTGTTGAATTAAAACTATGTTTAAAACTCACAGAAATTCCATTTCCCTAAGGCACCACTAGAATTCTAATTGTAGTCTACAGACTTTTGTCAGGGTCCCCTGTATGCACCTGCAAGCTTATTGGGAGCAAGACTGAAGCAAAGAAGGTTGTGCATAAATATCAACTGCAAACAGGTTGGGTTAGACTTCACTGTGTACTGTTCATTTCTAAAAACCATGAAATGTGGCACTGCATGATACAAATAAGAGGATAGTATAAAATCTCTAAGCCTGCAAAAAAAATTGCTAGTCTGTTTGCCTGCATCACTGGTTACATTCACTGTGTAAAAGATTATTTCAGAATCAAAGTACACAAGACAGAGTTCTTCCAGCATTACTACAGGCATCTGAGAATCCATTTCCACTGATGTGTTTGCTGGTATTCACCCCTTTTGGTACCAGGTACAAATACCTAACAATGCTCATGGTGTTTCAGTGGAACCTTCCTTTATTTTGTAAGCTTGTTTCCTTTGACTCAACTTGTCAGCAGAATCCTGTTGCCACTGCAATTCAAGCAAGTTTGGATTAATGCAAAGGCATGCGAATTGTTTGCACCAAAATGTCTTTACTGTTGCTCAGAATTAACTTCACGCTCTTAGGCTGACTCTTAAGGAGACACTGTTGAGGGAAGGAGCTATCTCTACTGGACTATACTGTACATGTTATAAAACTGCTGACACATACATGTACTGGTTTTATGTTCAATTTTGCATGATTTTTCCACTTGTTACAGACTGAAGATTTTGGTTTTATTTTAGTGTATGAAGAGTTTTCTTGAGCATGGTGAGACAAAGTCCCAACTATCCTACCTTTTCTTCAAGAATTATATTGGACCTCACCCCATTTCCTCTAATTGTCTTAAAGACACTCTCCAGTCACACCATTTCAATAGAATCATCTAGATGGATGTTTCCTGAAGACTACGTCATTTTCACGCTCTTCCATTAGCCCCACTGCCTACTTGCATCTGAGCCTTATCTACCATGGTTGTATGAACCTTCTTCAAACCTTTCTGCTTAGTGTATTTGATTTCCTTACCTAGTGGCTAGTGCTCATTACTTGACCAGGAATCCAAGGGACAGCAGGTGTCCATATTTGAGCTTTCATAACAACATGTGAAATTATATTTCTTGCAGGTTTTTTTCTTCTTACAAAGTGCAGTTTTAGATTTTCCCAAACTGGTATGGTCAAGGATTCAAAGAGAAAACACCATAATCAGATGTGTCTAATAAGAGTTTAGAAGGCTTACAAGACATAGGAATTCCCTATCTAATAAGACTTACAGCTGACGCTGTGGCAAGTTTCTTGACCAGGTGCAAGGTGTATTCTCATAGCATTCCCTATCTATTTTTGGCTAGCAATTATTATACACTAAAGCCTGCAGCTTATTACACAAGCACTAGGGACACAATCTGAATGCAGTCTTTATACAGGACCATAAGAGACAGGTAATTTTCTTCTCTTCAGTCTTAGAATCCTTTATTTTAGCTTAGTTTTAGTGTTCCTGCTGTCTTTCTTTGGCAAGTTTTTTTATATAGTACAGCTGCACAATTCTCAATCATTCGGCTACAAGTAGAGCCACAAGAATATTACATCTCTGCTGTGAGAATCCACTGAATGTAGACCTTGCTGTCCAATTCGGCTGTCTACAAAAGATGTCTTTTAAAGAAGCTGAGTATGTTTGCTGATATCTTTCCAAACAGTAGCAACCTGGAAGAATGGGAGGAGACCAAAAACCAGAACATTCTGCTTCCTTCTTTGTGAATGAGAAGGAATTGGACATCTGTTATGTCCAACCAACATGCTGGAAAGCAATTGACTGGTTGATGGGAGTAGTCTGCTTCACTACTTCAGCTTATGCTGGAGAAGGAACTGTGATGACTTTATATATAATTTTAGATCTCTGGTCACTTTGTAACATCTATAAAATTTTATTTGTTTTCACTTAAGAATAAAATTGTTATACAAAGAATAAGTGCAGATTTGTGGGATTAAACTGACAGTGTTTCTTCTTGCCTCAGAGTTCATTGTGCACTAGCATTTCTTAAAATGATTTTTGCTTATGATTAAGCTTCAATTATTCATCAAAGATAGACAAATCTTGTTAGACTGGCTTGACCATTTTTTTAACCTATGCGTCATTAGAGACTATACAGAGGCTAGCACTAATGAAGCTTTGCATTACAGATTTAGGATTGATGGATTCGTTTGCTTAATTTTTTATTTTGTTTATATACAACAGTGAAAAGGTTTTCTAAATATTAAGAAATTATAATTAGGATGTATCTGCCTGCTCAAAATGTATTTCTCTAGGGCTGCTGATGTGTTATAATTACACTTTTACACTGATTCATATTAGCTCATATTCTCATGTTTCTGAGTGTGTTGCTCATTCCTTTTGTCTGATTTATGATCCAGGACTCTCCTTTTTTGGGGGTTTCCACCACTCTTGTCACAGTGGGATTCTCATCATTCAGTAGGATCCCTAGACAGTACAGTAATATGAATAATAATTGTAGTCATACAGTGGGTTAAACATTTAATCTCTAATACTAAATTCAATATAATTTTGTAGTCTTTGCTTCTATTTCTGTTGCATTAATATTTTGTTTAGTTATATGTCTTGCCTATTTGTCATCATGTGTATATGAAAAGAAATTCTTAAAAAAAAAAATCCCCAAGCCCAAATACGAGAAGTCGGATTCAGGAAGTATTCTTAGTTCCTTACTACATGCTGATGACCTTTGTTATTGATAGCATATTTATATGTTTGGTTCTGAAACAGCACAATGATTTAAGAAATTACTTTGTGTATTTCGTTTGCTCTCATTCCTTTTCTTGGGGCTTAGTAACTGACCACATGTATGGTAAATCTATTTCAGTGTGAATTGAAACAGGTTCATATCTATGCCACTGCTGATTGGGTTGGTATATATTAGTCAGCGAGAATATTGGAAGTAAATGGGGATGTATATCCTTCATTTCTGTGCTTTTAAAATCGAATAATAGGCTTATGTCACCTTCTGTTGAACTGGCTAGAGCTTACTCATGCCCTTTTTCATTCTTGAGATAGCACATTGCAGGAATATGCTATGGGAGAGACAGATGCATACACCATACAGTTATGTATCTAATAGGAAGGGATAAAATCTGTTGGAAAGCCTGAAGAAGCCTCTAGAAGATGAGGATGCAACCAAGGTAATGCTTGGCTTGACATGAAGGTGTTGCAATCTTTGCTTTATCTGCCTATAGGATTGACTGGAGGTCATCTTTTTTCTTCCTGGGCTGCCCCTTCAGGATTCATTTAACAGACAGACATTATTTTGTCAGGACTTCATGCTGGATGGATATTGGTTCCAGAACATGCTGTTCCTTTCTAATAAGATGCATCCTGTTCATGCAGGTGCTCTGCTGTTCTACTCTGTAGTAAAATGGTCTGGATTTTCTCAGTGCAGTGTTTAGTTGATGTTGGTCTCTCTTCAGTTTCCCTTGAAGCATTTCCTTATGCTAAAGCCATACACAATGGTTGAAAAAAAGAAAATAATACCATTCTTTGCTGTTTTGAGTCTGATGTTTTATTTCCGAGACACCTGTAATTTGCCTTGCTGACCTACAACACCACAAGGTATATTTTAACTTCTTTTCTGTAGCAAGTAGCTTACTGCTGTTGGCTATAGCCAACAATTTGGTGGTGAAAGTAAGCTTTAAGCCTCTGGTTCTTACAGCTGTCTGAGAAGGAGTGGTGACCCCCCTGACAGTAGACGTATGGAAAACTAGTTAGGGCTAATTCTGTGTGATACACTTTTTCCTACAAACGTTACCACTCTTTTGCCTAAGTCTGCTTTATCCAGCTTTACTTTGTTTTAGAATTTATCTTGCAGTTGCAGGCGTACAGGGCAATACTGTTGTCTGTGCTTGAAAGGCAGTTGTAAATGAGTTCTAAGTATGCTGCTAGCACAAGGCACAACAGTGTCCATTAATCTCTTCATTTATATAATATCTTCTCCAGCAACTTCTCTTTCAGTGGTGCCAATTTAATTTCTTTGTTTCCAACTGACTTCCGCCCTGTCTTTGTCTTATACATAGAATGGTCTACTACTCTCTTCATTCAGATCTCTAAAAAACCTGCATATGTACAAAAAATTAAAACAGAAAATTAAATGCAATTAAATTATCAATATGTCTGCTTTTTAAATGAGATTTTATCTTCTATATGTAACATTTATTTTCTATATGTAACATTTTTGAATTTTAAGTTCTCAGAAGCAAAAAATTTATTTTGTTATTGTTCAAACTTCCTAATCCTGAAACAATAAATAGTAGACAAAAAGGTTTCTAGAAGGAGTAAAGCTTTTCCAAAAGCAGTAGATTGTTTAGGCCTAATACAAGCATAATAAAAAATAGAAAACCCATTAAATTCCTAAAAGTAGGACTGCATAAAAGATTACTCTGAATGTCAGAGTAAGAAATACACAGGTTTATAATATTCTTTTCCTGTTTTTCCCCTGTTGGTTTAACTATTTAAGTCTCTTCTTAATCTGTGAGGAATCAGCATTAATTAACATCTGCTGAACTGGACAGACTCTTCAATGTACAGACTGCCTATCAGAACAACTATGTGAAATTTTATCTCAAGATATTTTAAAATTTAATTAAAAATTACCTTGAAGTTCTGTTATAGCATTTAATATTTTTGCATCTTGAGGTTTTCAGATAACCACTAGTGCGTTGTATATAGCTTGAATGATAGAACTTTAAATATATCCATCTGGAAAGAGTAGGAACAGCTGTCTCTGCATAAGGCAATACGTTGACATGTCATGTTAATTAATCATTTTAATTTCAGTTACAGGATGTGCAAAGTATCACTGTCTACTGCACAGTGGTATGGCTAACAAATGATTTATGAAATCATTGTCCGTTTTAACTGGGATTTTTTTATTAAAGAACAGTAGCTATGACTAACAACAGATTTCCATATTGTTTTAGTTTGAGGTCTGTCACTTGTTTATCATGGCACACACTTAGTGACTGAATAATAAAGAATGTAAACTGCATTCTGCTGTTGCAGACAGATTCAAAGGACAGTTGAGTCCCACCCAGCAGCCAAACAAATTGCATTGGGGAAACTCCCCAAATCACTTAAATTAAGAAAGGAATAAGTTATTAAATAAAAAGGCTCATATTGAGTTCAGAGAAATGTCTCTGCTCTGGAGTCTTCAAACTTTCTGTCTAGGGAAGATTTAGTTTTCAAAGTGTGAACAATATGCTGTACCCATGTTTTCTCCTCATTACTATTTGTATGAGGATCTAATAATTTTATGTTACTCTGATCTTATGCTTTTTCAGAATTCCTAACATTTGTCAAGATTGTATTTGTATACAACAGTAAAATAACAGTATGCTACATAAGCAAACGAGTTTTCCAAATTTCCAAATGCTTTTTCTTCTGTATACAACATTATTAGTGCGCTTGAATTAATACATACATATATCATCAGATTACCATGTCAGTAATGAAGTTAAGTATCTCTAGCATGCTTACAATTGCAGAAAACTTTTTGCCAGGAATCAAAATTGGAAATTCCTTAGGTGAGCGATCCTTATTTTCAGCAATAGTATCATGTGGCTATGTATCTGTTTGCAATGAAAGGAAACAAGCCTGTTTTCAAAGATGGTTGGAATCTGTGTTTTCCAGAGGATACCTTTTTTATTCTGAATTCAAGTGTGCTGATGGATACATTCCTTACAATTCTCTTGCTTCTGAGACTTCTCAAAAAATTAGGTAAAGCACTTTATATTGGTATTTTCTACATAGACAAGACAAACTTAGTTCACAGGGTAGTTCAAATTCTCTGCCAGTTTTCTGGCATAAACTGGTGATTTTTTTTGGACTGACGACAAAGTATTAGTTTCACACTCTAACCTTTTTCAACTGTACCTAGTAAGATTGCTTTTGTATGCATTTCTGAGCTATACAGGTTATGCTCTGTAAAAGGTTAATCTGAATAGCAGGAAAAAATCTACAAAGAAAACTTCAATACAGAAATAAAGATTTTAATTTTTTTTTTTTTTAATTGCAGCTACTGATAGTAATGACTGTAGGTTTCTTTGCATGCTTTGGGCTGCTCCCAGGACTTACTTTGTGTGCCCTTGCCAGCAATTAGTCTTCTGTCCTTTAAGAGGCAGTATCCTTTGTCTTTATACTCTTTAATGAAACTTCTAAAATTTTACCTTTGCCATGTGTTTCATGCATGTGTTGCCTTCATCTTTTTGTGGTATGTATGTTTTTTAAGACTGAAACAGCTAGAACAGACTTGAAAGTTTTGGTATCAGAACCCCACACCCCACACATGCACATATACTCTTTGTTTCTTCATTACAAGGTTTTCATTTTTCATGACCAAAGCTCCTAAAACCACTGCTAAATATGTACAGCTCAGGTGTCATAATGGCCCTAGTCTTTACTCAGTTTTGAATTAAGCTGTTCAACATTTGTCTTTTTTGAGACTGATGAGTTCTCTAGTTTGCACCAGGAATTATAAAACTAGATGTGCAGTAGAGTGCAATGCTGTGAATGGTCAAAGGCACCAATGCTCAGTGTAATTCTAGCATGTTCAAAAATTTTCACCATATTTGCTCATTGGCAAGTACAAGAAAATAACAGAGACTTCTCTGTAGAAGCATTTTGAACAAGTATTGTTCTGGGTATGTTTTCTAGCTAGTCATTCATTCCATCAATACTGGAAAAGGACTGATTTCTTACCTCATTCATTTATTGTTTGGGAGAAAATGACAATGGAATAGGAATAAACACATGAAGAAAGAGAAAAGTTGATTGCCTCTGTCTAACACATTTACTTTTTTAACATGCTGTTCCCATCTGTATTCCACTTTTTTCCAACTTTCCCCTTTGCTTCAGATTTCTTTATGCCTCATGAAGTCTATAATGAAAAAGAAAGAAGAGTAGAATGTTTCCTTTACACTGTGTGCAAATGACTGAAGTGTACTTATGAACTGAAGGGTCTCAATTCTCTGACCTTAGGTGCAGGAACGCATGCCCAGCCCCAGTGGAATGCACACAGCAGCAATACATCTGAAAAACATAAGCTACCATACGGGTATGTATTTTTCAATTATTAAGGGTTTAATATTGAGAGAACTGAGCATCTGCTCTTCTCTCAATAGTTGTCTTACACATGTATTCTGCTCTTCAGTATGTGGTGTCATGGATGTTTTAGTTGTCAGCCACTACACTCTTGGACTGTAATAGCTCTTTATGGCTGCTGGTTTTGAGGGTTTAGGGCAAGAAGAGCAGACTGGTCCTCCGTCAGTTCTTTTCCTCACAGTGTTGGTTAAGAGATGGAATAACTAGCAGTGCTTTTCCCCAAATATATAGTTCCCAACTTCATAGTGACATTTTTCTTTTTAGTCATCACTGATTTAGGATTATTAATCCATGTTCTAGAAAGTGTATATATATCATACTGTCTATTTTATTTTTAGGCTTTTTACTTTGAGAGAATGTTGTTAGAGCAGACTGAGTGCTCTTATGGGAAAGCTTAAGTCACTCATTTTGGGATTTAGAAGTGCAGATGGCAGTGTAAATGATGGAAGTTTGTTGCCATTTAACTGTGATCCTTTTGGTTCCAAGATCCCTATAGCTTTATATTTTAATCTTGCCAGAACTTGGAGCCTGCTCAATTATTTTCTTGAAAGAAGTACTAGTTTTCCTTCTTCATTAAATTAGAAATAACGCTGTCGTGGGGTCCTAAGGAGACCTGAACTGCAGGTCTCAAGATTTTGGACTAGATACAGAGTTTAGCTTATGTTGTTGCCTAGAGTAATTGCAGTGGTTCTAAAACTACTGCAGAATCTAGTCTACATCAGTATCGGCTAGATACCAGCTGTAGTAGATATTGCAATGTTGTCATATCTCTGAGAGAAGTCACAGAATTTGTTCTCTGGCTCAGCAGGATTAAACAATGAATATTAGTGAGACTCAGACAGTTATCTCTTTGAGACTAACTGCTGGAGGTAAAAATTAGTTTAATCTTTGGTTTGGGGGAGATGTACTAAATATAACTCAGCTAACAGTTTGCTTTGTTGTACAATAAAGCCCTCACATCCACCATAGTTCCATATATTCTTATGGTTAGAGAGGAAATCCAAGATATTTGTTTTCCATATGGTTATATCAGTAGCCTGTGCATACATGATGCTAGAATTACAGTCTCTTAAAGGAAGACTAGGCTTAGACAATATGGTATCTGAAATGGTAGTTGAAATCTAGCAATATGTTTAATGAGGGCCTGGGCTTCTTGCATGTATTATTAAGAGGTCTACAATAAAAACCTAGTGTTAGGCAGACTCACTCAAATGAAGAAAGGGGATAAAAGGAACAGGAGGGAAACAGGTGTCAGTTACTTAACCATCCCTAGCTTTAAGCACAAAGGCAGTGTGCATAGCACTCCAGTGACTGAGAGTAAATGTGGCTGAAGCAAGCTGTTAATTTTTAGTGATGTCTAAAATAAATTGTGATTTATGACATGAAATATGCATAACCTCTGTATATGCTGAGCTGTTCCTGTAGGTAGGGTATCAACCATCTATTGCAGCTTGTTAATTTCTTTACTGAATTTATCACAGTCTCTCTCATATTCAGATCGATTCACCATTTTCAAGTATCATTTATTCAAATGCATTATCATTTATGCATACTGTGGTTCTCTCTTTATTTCTTTATTTTTAGGAACCATGTTGGTCTCTAGAAATTGACACTGATAAGTCTGTAACAGCTGGGAAATGAGCCTAATTTGAGCATATATATTCTGAACAGAGGCTAATACTAATTGACCTAATTGTTACTAATAAAAATGTCATCAGGTGATGATCTCTGTTTGCCTTTGTCCTGACATCATTTAGATTAGAGCAGTGGCAGGACTTAGGCTCAACTTCCAACCTGCCAGTGTGTAATACAAGCCTTAAAATATGTGAAACATAAGAAACACCTTTGCGTTCATACTGTGTCACCATTTCTTGACATGAATAATTTTATAAGTTCTTCATTAAACAAAATATTAATATTTTCTAAGTTTAGTCATATACATTTAATCTATTTTCAGTCCAAAGAATTGACAACTTCTTGTATAAATGAGGCAGCATTTATATACTAGAGATGAGAATAGGAAATCTAGACTGAATTGCACATCTCAAATAATGGCCAAAAAAAAAGCAGAAAGCATTTAAACTATGATATATTTGTATCCTGATTTTATAGAAAATGAAGCGTGTCAAAGCAAAAAAGAGAAGGAAGAATTCTGAAACTTGAAGATTAATGACAGTGCAGTTTCTTTCAGATAAAAAACCTTGTCACTGGCTTTTGATCCTTATTTTGAAATGACTTCAAGTGACTCATCTCATTTAGTTTGAAAGAAAACTTATGTTTATGTTTTAGCTTCCAAGAGGTGTTAGCTGGTTTTTTGTATTACTAAATTTTTTTCCTTGTTAATTAAAGGCACAGATACTCATTCCCATTTCAGCACATATTAAACCCCTGTTGGAGAATGATTCCCAACAGCATCACAGCTCAGAGAAGCAGGTGTTTGACTAATGTTCAGTGAAGATGAAAACATTTCATGACAGATGTTCAGAGAAAAAGAAAACATAATCATTATTGCTGGGTAATTATAAATTAATTGAGTTTTGCTTTAATTGTGCCTTAGTCCATAAGTGCTGGAAGATGGTAAAGCTGTAGGAAAAGTCCTGATCATTGTGTATGTCTGTATCTCAGTGGTCTGCTGCTTGTACTCCAGTGGAATATAGTCAGGCATACTTCGGATAGTTTTAATACACCAGTGAGGGTAATGGCAGAAATCTAACCATAGTAAGGTGAAACTCATCACAGCCTAATTAAGTTAAGCCTTCATTTGGTTTAACCCATGGTTAAACATATCTACGCAACACTGGAGTCCTAATTGTAGATGCACTTGAAAAAAATTACTGTTAAGCTGACTCTGCATTCACGAGCTTGCTAGTTGTTCTTTTGAGAATGTGTCTTTAAGATTAATGTGAGGCACTTTTTCTTTTTAAGCTTCTAATGGCTATCAAACCTAATGAAAGTTGTTTGGACCATCCAAATATGGCTATCTAATAGTGCTTAAATGCTAATTAAAGGTACTTATCATCTGGAATGAGGAACCTTGTTGAGGTCAGGTCACAATTTTAGCCTTTTCTGCTGGCAAGCTCTTATATTCTAGAAATGATAGGTTAATTAATGTATCATAACCATGGGGGAGGGTTTTGTTTGCTATTTTTTCCTGGAAAGAAAAAAGACATCTTAGATGAACTTGGCAAGCAGCATTGTGTCCTGTGAAGAGATCCTAAGTCAGTGTTCCATTTGAAAACTGGAAAGTTTCTCAAGTCTGTTTACTTGTGACAATTGTCTCTCTAGAAAATAAATTCTAAGGGAGGAGTTAAGGCTATTTAATGGATGTTTTATTTTGGATTGAGTTGAATCTTTCCCCTGTTTGTACTTCATTCTCCTGTGACTCTTCCAAGAATAAGGTGTGATAGAATAAAATGTTTTCTTTTTGTTTGCTACCTGTCATTTTTGACCTGTTATGCCCTGATGGTGGATCCCTTGTAAGATAAAACTTTTCAGCATGCTCCATTATCCCTGGTTCTAATTGCTTGGAGACTCACTATTTGAATAACATTAATTATGATTATTCTGAGAACATGAAAACAATTTCTGCTGCAGAATAGAAAACCCTATAGAAGGAATCTTTTCTTTTTTTAAGCAAAGCCTGTTTTCCACTTTGCCAATACAGAAGGCATCTGACTTCTGACACACTCTTTATTCTTCTCAAGTTTTGAAATACTTATTTAATTTTTATTTAAGCCATACAACTTCCCTGCAAAATACCGCTATATTACTTTCCTCACAAGGACAAATTCTTTTAGTGATATTCCTTTCCATAGCATATGGAGACAGCTACTGTGAGTATTGGTATCTTCAGTCATCTTTGACAGGATTGACAAAGTCATACCTTCTAGAATTTAAAATGGAAATGTGTTCTCTGAGACTGGTCTCTAACCAGCCTCTGAGACCAGTGGGAAAGTTTGGGGCAAGGAAGACTTCCCAGTTCCTGGGAATCCATGGAGCAAATAACCAGGGAAACCATTTCTAAACATATTAGGGATAGAGGTGATTTGGAGTAGTTGGCATGCATTTATGAAAAGAATGTCGTGCTCAACCAGTGTGACAGTCTTCTGTGAAAGGTTGAGTGGCTCAGTAGACAAGAGAGCTGTGAATGTTGTTTATCTTGATCTTAAGACATCTTGATCTTTTGACACATTCTCTGAATTCCATCCTCTAGACAAACTTATGAAGTAAATTATGAACTAGAGAAGTGGACAGTGGGGTGGACTGTCCACTGGACTGAAAATCAGCTAAACTGCTGGGCTCAGCAGCAGGAACTCCAGCTGGAGACTAGTCACTGGTGGTGTACCCAAGGGCCAATACTACAACCAGTACTGTTTAGCATCTTCAGTGGTGACTTGGATGATGGGGGCAGACTGCACTCTCAAGTTTGCAAGTGATAGAAAATTGAGAGGAGGGGCTAACACACCAGATGATTGTGCTGCTATTCGAAGGGATGTTGATAGGCTGGAGAAATGGGCTGACAGGAATTTCATGGAGTTCGACAAAGGGAAGTGCCAAGTCCTGCACCTGGGGAGGAACAACCCATGCACCAGAGCAGAGCGGGGACCAACTGGCTGAAAAAGAGCTTGGCAGAAAATGCCTAGGGGTTCCTGGTGAACGACAAGCTGAGTATGAGTCAGCTCATGCAGCAACAAATGTCAACAGCATCCTGAGCTGCATTAGGAAAAGCATTCCCAGTAGGTCAAGAAAAATGATTATTCCCCTCTATTCAGCACTGGTGAGGCTACATCTGGACTGCTATGTTCAGTTTTGGGCTCACCAGTGCAAGAAAAATATGGACTTGGATTGAGTCCAGGGAAGGGCCACAAAGATTTGGAAAATCGGCCATGCTGAATGTGTATAAATAGGTGATGGGGCAAGATTTAAATGTGGTGTAACCACCACAAATGGTTACTCGCTGAGGCGATCAGCTCAGGTGCAGGCATGTTCTGCAGCGGAGCAGGGGATCATGGCATGCAAGGAGGTTTCCTGAGCCAGGGAAACCCAAGGAGAGAGTGGAGACCCACCAGCAGCAGCAGCTCTCACAAGAGAGAGTGGCTAATGAGGTGTGGGCCGGGCCAGGAGTAATGGTGGCCACCTCCCACTCCCACAAAGGCAGCCCTACCAAGTGCCAGGGACCAGGAGTGTTGCAAATAGGATGGGCAAACAGCCCGTAGCAGCCTCACCTTCACAAGCCCTGGTCCTCATGGGGGACTTCAGTCACCCCGATATCTGTTGAAGGGACAGCACAATAGGGCATAGGCAATCCAGGAGGATTCCTGGAATGCATTGATGATAACTTCCTTCTCCAAGTGATGGAGGAGCCAACAAGGAGAGATGCTGTGCTGGACCTTGTTCTCACCAACAAGGAGAGGACGGTGGGGGTGTGAAGCTCGAGGGCAGCCTTGCCTGAAGTGACCATGACATGGTGGAGTTCAAGATCCTTAGGGCAGTGAGGAGGGGGAACAGCAAGCTCACTACCCTGGGCTTCAGAAGAGCAGACTTTGGCCTCTTCAGAGTTCTGTTTGGTAGAGTAACATGGAGTAAAGCCCTGGAGGGAAGAGGGGCCCAGGAAAGCTGGTTGATATTCAAGGATCACCTCTTCCAAGCTCAGGAGTGATGCAGCCCAACAAAGAGGAGGTCAGGTAAGAACGCCATGAGGCCTGCATGGATGAACAAGGAGCTCCTGGACAAGCTCAAACACAAAATGGAAGCCTACAGAGGGTGGAAGCAAGGACGGGTAGCCTGGGAGGAATACAGAGATATTGTCCGAGCAGCCAGGGATCAGGTTAGGAAAGCCAAAGCTGTGATAGAATTAATCTGGCCAGGGACATCAAGGATGGCAAAAAAAGCTCCGGTAGGTACGTTGGTGATAAAGGGAAGACTAGGGAAAATGTGGGCCCTCTCTGGAAGGAAATAGGAGACCTGGTTACCTGGGACATGGAGAAAGCTGAGGCACTCAACGAGTTTTTTGCCTCAGTCTTCACCAGCAAGTGCTCCAGCCACACCACCCAAGTCACAGAAGATAAAGGCAGGGACTGGGAGAATGAAGAACTGCCCATGGTAGGAGATCAGGTTCAAGACCATCTAAGGAACCTGAAGGTGCACAAGTCCATGAGACATGATAGGATGCATCTGTGGGTCCTGAGGGAACTGCTGGATGAAGCGGCTAAGCCACTATCCATCGTATTTGAGAAGTCACGGCAGTCTGATGAAGTTCCCACTGACTGGAAAAGGGGAAACATAACACCCATTTTTAAAAAGGGAAAAAAGGAAGACCTGGGGAGCTACAGGCCAGTTGGTCTCACCTCTGTTTTGGGCAAGATCATGGAGCGGATCATCCTGAAAACTATGCTAAGGCACGTGGAAAATTAAGAGGTGATTGGTGATATCCAACATGGCTTCACTATGGACAAATTGTGCCTGACGAATCTGGTGGCCTTCTACAACAGGGTTACAGCGCTGGTGGATATGGATAAGGGAAGAGCAACTGACGTCATCCACCTGGACTTGTACAAAGCATTTGACACTGTCCCGCACAACATCCTTGTCTCTAAATTAGAGGGACATGGATTTGATGGATGGACCACTTGGTGAGTAAGAAATTGGCTGGATGGCCACACTCAAAGGGTTGCAGTCAATGGCTCGATGTCCAAGTGGAGAGCAGTGATGAGTGCCATTCCTCAGGGGTCGGTACTGAGACCAGCGCCATTTAACATCTTTGTTGGAGACCAGGACAGTGGGACTGAGCTCACCCTCAGCAAGTTTGCTGATAACACCAAATTGTGTGGTGCGGTCGACACACTGGAGAGAAGGGATGTGCCATCCAGAGGGACCTGGACAGGCTGGAGAGGTGGGACCATGTGAACCTCATCATCTTCAACAAGGCCAAGTGCAAGGTCCTGCACATGGGTCGGGGCAATCCCAAGCACAAATACCGGCTGGAGGATGAAGGGAATGAGAGCAGACCTGCCAAGAGGGACTTGAGGGTGTTGGCTGATGAGAAACTCAGCATGACTCGGCAATGTGCACTTGCAGCCCAAAAAACCAACTGCATCCTCGGCTGCATCAAGAGAAGTGTGGCCAGCAGGTCAAGGGAGGGTATTCTCCCCCTCTACTCCACTCTCGTGAGACCCCTGCTGCAGTCCTGTGTCCAGCTCTGGGGACCCCAACATCAGAAGGATATGGACCTGCTCGAGCAGGTCCAGAGGAGGCCACGAAGATGCTCAGGGGGCTGGAGCACCTCCCCTGTGAGGACAGGCTGAGAGAGTTGGGGGGGTTCAGCTGGAGAAGAGAAGGGTCTGGGGAGACCTTCTAGCAGCCTCCCAGGACTTAAAGGGGGTACAGGAAAGGTGGGGAGGGACATTTTATCAGGGGGTGTAGGAATAGGATGAGGGGTAATGGTTTTAAGCTCAAAGAGGGTAGATTTAGATTAGATATAGGGAAGAATTCCTTCACTGTGAGACACTGGCACAGGTTGCCCAGAGAAGCTGTGGCTGCCCCCTCCCTGGAAGGGTTCAAGGCCAGGTTGGACGCGGCTTTGAGCAACCTGGGCTAGTGGAAGGTGTCCCTGCCCATGGCAGGGGGGGTGGAATTAGATGATCTTTAAGGTCTCTTCCAACCATAACCATTCTATGATTGTATGATTTCATCTACTAATCTAAATACTGTGGCCTTTGTCTTCTTATATTTAGAAATATTAATTCAGAATTCCAAGTTCATTTTCCAATGTGTCCATGCTAAGTTGGGTCAATTTGTGAATAAATGATGAAACCATTGTGGAGATAAGAATTTCAGTTGTTTCTATCTGATGAATTAGTTTCAGTAAGAAGGATCTGGTAGCCGAAATGCTACCCTGAATTCCCCTGTGCTATGCTATGTTTCTTAAAAACTTGCTTTACATCTATGTGCTAACTCTGTTGATGCTAGTGACACCTCAAGTAGCATAATTTGAAAAGGATTTTTAAATGTTCCAACGATGTTTACAAGTCAATAGAGAGTAAGATTTTTTCTCTTGAAGTTGAATTGGCTCCACAAAACTGATAATAGTAAAAACATTAAGCTATTACTTTAATCATTGAGACTCATATGTGAAGCTGGTTATAGACTGGAAATTAGAGGAAAGGACTATTTTTTGTATAGTGCCTTTCCATAAATAAAACTGTACATGAAACTAGAAGTTAAGCTTAAGGAAAACAACCTACTGAGTGTTTTGAGTATGAAGGAAAAAAATTAGCACAGATTTTTTTTGAAGTAAAAAGAATATCTTCCCTAACCAAGAGACACACATTGAGGCCTGCCTGTGCAGGTATAAGAAAGAGTTCTCAACAATCTGGAAGATCTTCAAAGACAGGCTGGAAAAGTTGCTGAATCAGTTGTTGAGAACAATGTTAGTGGTGTCTTGTTCCTGCTCTGTAAGCATAGCAGCTCCTTGTAGGCCCTTATGTTTCAAAAAAAGGTCACTCATTACCTTGCTGTTAAAGCTCCTTTTGATGCCAGACAGCCTAGAAGAAATTGTCACTGATGAAGACTTGCATAATACAGTCCCCTGTATAGTCCTGAAAAGTAGTCAGGTAGTAAAAATTATAGTCTTTATCCATGGTCATGGAAAGACATCAGGCAACCAAAAAAATTGTATATAGCCAGATTGGTTTGATAAATTGTGTAGCTTGAGCACATATTAACTGTACATAGTTCCACATTAGGTTGCTTCTGAGTATACCTGAATGATGCAGCTGATGAACTTGCTTACTCTGTGGATCCACAGTGGGTTTTATGCTTGCCGATACTCCTGACCACAAGAGTATTGCCCTAAATTTCCTTGTATACTGAACATAATGTATCTGAGAGAAGAGATTTAAGTCTTTCTGACATTTCTTGTAGCATATTTTTTTGCCTCTCTGAACCAGGAGTCCTAAGGTCTTAAATCATTATCTAAAGCTAGAGCTTCTACATAGACTCATGGAGCTGCTTCTTTCCTTCCACTTCACAAATTTTGCTTCTTCAATGGTATTAGCATATACACTCATCTTGCTATTTTAGTAAGAGTAAATGTTCCAGCACTATCTTCTCCCTGTCTGCTTTCAGCTAAAACTTATACTGATCATGCAAAAGAAATAGAGAGCTCTTTAGCATGCATTTTAGTGTTTAAGTCATTTTCACTTAAACACATGACTTGGGATTTAATTTGAAATATTTCAAATATACTTGTTTTTTTCCTGTAATAGGAGTTGGAACAATTGCCAGGAAGCATAAGTAAAAAATGCAGAATAATATTTTCAATGGATAGCTAAAGTAACAACATACTAATAAATGGTGATAATGGCATTTGTGAGATTACTGAAGGGAAATAGAAGAGGCATTGTGATATCCATGTGTGTTCATAGAGCTCATTGAGTATAGGCTTTTAAACAATTTTTTTACTGTTGTAAGAACATCTAGAAGCTTGCCTTCAGGGTTTTGGTAACTGTGTACACATGTAACAAAAATCTATTGATGCTTTGAAAAGCTTTTAGCTCATGCAAAGAAACCTCAAATAATCTCCATCAATAAGTATAAAATAACAGTTTCAGAATAGAGGGAATTTTATTGGACAGTTATAATAACCAAAAGCATGCTTATTACACCACATGCATGTTTAACTGTCAGATCAAAAAGCCTGAGTTCTTTCTATCTGTGCTGTAAGCGTATGCTAGAAGTTGAAAACTTACATATTCCAATAAGGCCTCTAAAGGACTTTCAAGTTTTTTAACTGCTAGAGAAGAATAGACCTCATTAGCCAGAAAGTAAGAATGAACACTGAAGTCCTAATTTAGTTATGAAAGAACAAAATAAAAAAAGTGGAATCATTATTAGGAGAGCTGATAGTGAACCCTCTCTTTAGATTGCCTAACATTTTTCATTATGTAAGATTTTTGTAAGAGTTTTTTTCCCCTCAAAGCTTTGATACCTTATTGTTTTCACCAACCTTTGGAGTTTTTCATGGTCAAAGACCTGCAGCTAAAGACAGTTCTTTTGTAAATCTTTTGAAATTCTCATTGAATTATAAAATGTTACAAATTACTATTTCCCTTCTTTTGTTTGCATTTCTGAAAGACATTTTTGTAGGCTGCCAAAAGTGACTCAATATAAAGACTACAAGTCCATGCTGCTGCTGTGATGGAACAATGTGTATTGGGAACATTCAGGACCTGCAGGAGCACCTACAGCAGAAAGGAATGATGCTGAAAGGAAACAGTTATTGATTCATGATTGATCACCTGACCCAACAATACGTCCATTTTTCCTGAGGCTTCTTAAAGGGTAAAGGAGGAGGGGAGAAAAAGATCTCTGTAATTCCTTCTGTTCTTACCAGACTGAGCACATGGACACACTATTCCATCTCCCACTTGAGTACGAAAATCTTTGTTCAAATGCAAACATTATTTTGATTCTAAAGTTGTGTTCTCAGACATTATGCAACCTCATGGTTGCTCACATGAATTTTATTATTTTCCTTTGAATCTCTGTATGGTAATACAGTTGTTAATTACACGATCATGTTATTGTTATATAAGAGTTGCACATCTTTTAATACATAAGATTTTTATATATGGGAAAAGATTAAAGCTTGGTGAGGAACTTCTTCTGTAAGGTTTTATCTTTAATACAACATTTAACATAAAGCAGGAGCAATAATGTAAATGGAATATTACTCTGTGTTTAAAATATCCATTCTAAAGGAAGATGCAGCATGAGGAAAATAACAACCATAATATTTTTCTAGGAAAAATAGTCACTGTTCAGTTGGAAGGTTTACTCCTTTCCAGAAGAAAAATAGTCTAGAGATGTGGTGACCTGAGCTGGTAGGGATATCATTCTGCATAACTTATTTGCTACTTTTTCAGGTTTAGAACTGTGCAGAATATTTTCACAAAGTAGTGTGAAAATGTAGGAAGAGGTAGGCAGGCTAAGGGAAACCTGTTGGGTTTATAGGAAATGTTGGATGCAAGGAAAGGAAATATTGAGAATTAGGATAAAAGAAACAGCAGTCAGTGAGCATTTAAAGAAAAAGGGATGTGATAAGAGGGTAAATTATTATTTTAAACATTTGCAAGTAATCAGACATTAGATGAAATAAATATCAGAATCTTAAATTTTTAATGAATATAAATAGTAAGTGCAGGTAGTTAGAAATTATAGAAATTCACAGAAAAATTAAACATAGCCATATATATGGTATCACTTTTATGCTATTTATTTAAAAATGTGTTCAATTGAATACTTGCAGGAGCATAGTCAATTTTATTTTTTTTTCTAATAACCCACAGCTACAAAGCATGGAAGACTGAGACCATGACTGGTAAGGCTGGAGAATCCTCAGAAGGTAGGTGTGGTCACTGGGTAAAACCAGTGTGTGATGGTGTCTGGCACCTTAATCTTCAAGTTCAGTAGCTGGTATTAGTGTTTATGGAACAGAGAATGCAAGAAAAGCAGTGGATGAACAGTCAGGATTCCCATATTTACTTACTTGATCATATTGGACCTACTTGTAATGAAAGATACCTGCAAAATGCCTGATGGAATCTAAGCAGAGAAAACATCCATGGAGAGGCTTGGTGTAATATGCTGTTTGCACTAATTAAGGCAAATTTACATTTACCTCTAATTTTGACACAGATGCTGTGAAGGTTGAATAATTGATGCATAAATTCTATTTTTCTTTCTGTTATGCAGCTCATAATGTGAATGTTAAAGCATTTATGACAGTGATCTGAAGCTACATCACAACATTCAGCCTTCAGTCTCTATTGTGAACTTTGGAGGAAATACGGCCCTAAAAATGGGCCATGTTTGAGAGAACAAATGGGTTTTTTCCTTATTTTGTTAATAATGCATAATGTAAATAACAGCAAGTTATAAAAGATCTGTGCTGTGATGATGCTGGTTAGGTCATCATTTGGAATGCACTTTGAGAAACAAAATCACAAACTGTGTAAATACCTGTGATGCACACTTTTTTCCTTTTCTGGAGACTGTATGTTTTTTGCATTTATTCTGAAATATATAGAAGGTATGACGTGATAGAGGTCAAATTCACCAGTAGGTAAATGGAATGAAGATCCTTCCTGATACAGTTAGTAATGTAAAGCAAAAAATGCGTACGGCTGGTCTGTCAGACAGGCATTTAGCACTTGCATGCGCTGATATGCAGCGATACTTATTTTAGCTATAGAGGAAAGAAACTGCATAAGAGAGGGGCTGCAGAAGGAAAGAATGCAGTGTTCACTAATGGCCTAAATATTTGCACAGCTCCTTAAGTGGGATTTTAGTCATACATTTTCTATTAGAATTTGTTTTATCCTCAGCAATAGCAAGGGCCTATTGTTTTCGAGTTTTATTCTTTATTGTTTACTAAACCACTGGTATTAATACAGAGCTGTTGGTGGTTAACTGTCTGCCTCTGAGGATCATCATGTCGTTTGTTACAGCTGATTTACAAATCTGGAATAGTCCTAGGACTTGGATATTAGTGTGCCATGGAGCAATGCTGTGTGTATAGTTTTCAGTTGGAAGAGAGGAGGATATATATGTCATTCTTGAGGTTCATTTGCAGAGTCTCTGAGAAGATGATCTATAAATTTATGTCAGAACACAAGTATATGCATTACCAGGGCTGCATAGAGCTGTAGTTTGAAGTTTGAGAGAAATAAAAACACGGACTATAGTAGCTCAGTAGCTCAACATGTATTTATGTGCTATAAAAGTTGTGTAGGTTCTGCCTATACATGTTTCTAGATAGCACTGTCACATAATTATATTTTCTAAGCCTGTTCCTGTCAGAAAAGTAATCTATTGGTACCGTTCATGTAAAAAACCAAACCAAACCAAAAAACCCTGCTAATTTTAAACATATTTATTTTCTAAATGAAATCAAAGGTACAGATCTATGTGTGTATGTTTCTATGCAAAAATGCTTAGCATGAGCACTGGCCTTAGACGGCATAATAATTGAATATGTGAGGTTGTTTAAAAATAAATAACTGTTAGGTAGCCTCCCTGACATTAGTTTTATAAATTGCTGCTGTTGCTGCAATGGCTTGGGTATTTCAAATTAAGCCCCATTTAGAGTAATTTCTTTTTCTGCTGTTCAAACCCATCAAGTCAGTGTAATTGTCACAGCAGGGTACTAGTGATATGGTAGGAATGCCCAGACTCACTTTCTCTGGAAGGAATAAATGATAAATAGAAAAACTTCCAGCAATTCTAATATAATCCACAGATTTTGAAGAAAGAACATTTTTAATAGGATCTGCTTAATATTCTGCCTCTTGGTCATCCTCACTGGATTAAAATTTAATCCAATTTATTAATTAGCATATAACATAACAATATCATGTACAATACATATGTAATCAACAAATATATACACTGTGTAAACAGTATTATGCTCTGTGTTTCTTTGTATCTTCCACTTGAGGATATCAAAGAAACCTACAAATGTTAAATGAAAATAGACTGGTTAAATTCTGCAGGATTTTTAATTTTTACCTGAAAATCCCATATTCTGTCCACAAGATTTCATATTATTAATGTTATATATATATTTTATATATAACAAACAAGATAATCCTGGGCACTGTCATATGCAGATATTATATTTTCTGATGTGTCAGTGGGTGAAATTCTGGCTTCATTAATATCAACAGGAATGCATTGACTGAAGCCAGGTTTTCCCTTAAGTTCTTTTTCTGAATGTCCTTTCAACTGTTTTGTTTTGGATAATAATAGGGATTTTTCTGCTGCATATCCCAGTTAAAGTGTCAAAGATGCTTGCAAGGTTGCTTCTGATGTGAAATGAAGATAAACCTCTCCAGGTAAATACCTCTAAGTAAAAATAAATGTAATTTACTTCTCTTTGCTAAGAATCTTGTAATCAAAGATAATACATAAGATCAAGCGCCTTATGTCTGCAGGGAGCTAAAATACTGATTAAATACAGTTATTCTGTCATTCTGTGTATATAGGACAGTCCCAGCCGTGTTTTTCAGCTGTGTGGACAGATCCTTTTCTAGCCCTAAGCTTAAGAATGAGAGTGCTTCATACATCAAATCAATATGAGGAGAAAGCTTTTTAAATTTTCTGATTTTATTTTTTCTTGAATACCTGTTAATGTGTCATTTGTGAGATTGAGCATTATGATATTAGCCTTTGGTCCTTTAATCCCCCTGATTTTTGTATCCATAACAGAATAAATATCTGTCCTCTGAGCAAATGTCACTTTTGTCTAGGTTATTTAGACTGCAACAGCTTTGTTTTCAGTCTTTAGAGGATGTAAAGCATCTGTAGTAGCTGTAAAACAGGAGCCAGTTTGTTTTGTACATATCTGAATTGATCCTCTTCTGTCTGAGACACTATAAATGTGAAAATTTAATGAAATGTAGAAAGAACAGCGGTACTATAAACATCATTACCTACCTATACCTAATGGATCTACTCTGTTCTTGTTACAAAAGTGTTCAGGTTTTTTCTGAAGTAAACTAGAAATTTTCAGTGTGAGCTGAAGAAAAGTCAGAAAGTAGCAATGTTGATTCCGGCAGCCTGGATTTTAGACAAGGGCTCTGGTAAGTACCCACAATTCTGACCTTTTCAAGTTAATTCTTTTGAAAGTCACTGGTATTCTGTTTTTGTTAGTAAATCTTTCCCCTTTCAGTGTTCATATTGTAAATGTTTTCTGAGTCACACAGTTTAAAAAATTAGAGATTGCACAATGTGATAATATAGAAAGAACCTTGATATGAAGAAAAGGAATGATTAGGTAATATCTGGTTACCTTTCTTTTCCTCTGACTGATCTGTTTTCTGATTATTTCTATTACCTCTCTTCTTAAAAAGGTAAGTAATGGAGTGTTGTACCTGGGGAAAGTTTTGTTAAGGAATAAGGCAATAACTAAGGCTATGGTAAACAGATACATCTTAAAACGTGGGAGAGTATGGAAAACTAGATTTAATACAGCCCAGGATACTGTCAGTCTTTCTTTCAAGGGTGCATTGCTGGCTCATGGTTAACTCTCTGTCCACGAGGACCCCCAGATCCTTTTCTGCCAAGCTGTGTTCCAGTTGGGTGGCCCCCAGCATGTACTGGTGCCTGGGGTTGTTCCTCCCCAGGTGCGGGACTTGGCACTTCTCCTTCTTGAACTCCATGAGGTTCTTGTCAGCACATTTCTGCAGCCTATCGAGGTCCCTCTAAATAGCAGCACAACGCTCTGGCTTATCAGCCACTCCTCCTGGTTTGATGTCATCAGGGAACTTGCTGAGGGTACACTCCACCCCATCATCCAGATCATTAATGAAGACATTGAACAGTTTTGGATCCAGTATTGACCCCTGGGGTGCTCCACTAGTTACTGGCCTCCAGCTAGATGTGGTAACACTGATGATTACCCTCTGCACCTGGCCATTCAGACAGTCTTCAATCCACTTCACTATCTGCTCATCTAGCCCATGCTTTATGAGGGTCTAATGGGAGACAGTGTCAAAAGCCTTACTGAAGTCTAGGTAGACAGTGTCCACTGCTTTCCCTTGTCTACTAAGCCAGTCATTCATCACAGAAGGTTATCAAAATTGGTTAGGCATGACTTCCCCTTGGTGAATCCATGCTGACCACTCCTGATCACCTTCTTGCCCTTCATGTGCCTGGAAATGGTTTCCAGGATTAGTTGTTCTATCACCTTCCCTGGGATCAAGGTGAGGCTGACTGGCCTGTAGTTCCCTGTGTCCTCCTTCTTGCCCTTGGAGATATAAGTGACATTTGCTTTCCTCCAGTCCTTGGGCGCCTCTCCCAGTCACCATGATTGTTTGAAGATAATTGAGAGTGGCTTCACAATGACATCAGCCAGATCCCTCAGCACTCTTAGGTGCATCCATGAGGGCACGTGAGCTTATGTATGACCAGTTTGCTTAAGTATTGTCTAATTTGATCCTCTTCCACCAAGGATAAATATTCCTTGCTCCAGATTTTCCCCCTGGTTTCTGGGTCCTTGGATTTCTGAAAGCTGGCTTTACTGGTAAAGACTGAGGTGAAGAAGGCATTCAATACCTCAGTCTCTTCCATGTCCTGTGGGCCCATCAGGGCCCCTGCCCCATTCAGCAGTGGGTCCACATATTCCCTAGTCTTCCCTTTGCTACTTATGCACTTGTTCAACGTCAGGTGGGCTTTGGCTTTCCTAACTATACCTCTGCATGCTCAGCACAGTGTCTCTATGTTCCTCCCAGGTTACCCATCCCTGTTTCTACCTTCTGTATACTTCCTTTTTGTCTGAGTTTTGCCAGGAGCAACTTGTTCATCTATGCAGGCCTCTTGAATTTTTTTGCCTGGCTTTCTGTTCATTGGGATGGACTGCTCTTGAGCTTGGATGAGATGATGAGATGATCCTTGAATATGAACCAGCTTTCTGGGATCCCTCTTCCCTCCAGGGCCTTATCCCATGGGGCTCTGTTAGGCAGATACCTGAAGAGGCCAAAGTCTGTTCTGAAGTGCAGGGCTGTGATCTTGCTTTCTGCCATGCCCCCTCCTTCCAGGATCCTGAACTCCACTGTCTCATGGTCACTGCAGGCATGGCAGCCTTCGGCCTTCACATCCCCTTGTTTATGTACAAGGTCCAACAGCGTCTATACCAACCCCATTAAGAACTCGAGATGTGCAGTTTACTTTTTAAAGAAAACAGCTAAAGTTGAAAGATCCACCCCCCAAGTTCACCATAAAGTCTTCAGACCCCCTTATTCCAATTCCAATTTGCAAAACTCTGTGTGGTTCACAGGACTGTGTAATGAATACATGTCCAAGAGGACATCAGTTGATGGGACAGAGATCAAGTATATCTTCTGACTGCTGTTACCAGAGTCACACTGAAAGGAGCTATTCTTTGGGGCTTTTAGTGCTCTCTATGTGAGATTAGTAGGACATTAATATTTATAAGTTACATATACACCTAAAGTTACATTTTGTGTCAAATCAACAATTACAAGATATGTAGATGAGAATTTTTCAAGTCATCTGAAAGCAGGAGAATGTGTAAATTCTTTTCAGAGTTCTTTTTCTATGGCATTTTCAGGGCACATTGTCAGGTTGTACATAAAATATAACACTTGGCCATGTTTTTTTCAAGAAAGTTCAGATAGGGTAAATATTCCCTGTACCAAGATGAAAAGCTAAAGTTATGGAGCTGAGACAGATATGCTGGACTTAATATGAGGTGTGGATGGGGAGGAACCTATACCTGACAATGCAATTTGAACAATGGAAAGCAAGACTGCATGATGAACTTCAAGGAGGTCCATCCACATGTCAAACTGTGCGTGCTTTGTGAAGTTATGAGAGTAAGCATTGTCTGAATAACTGTTGGTTTTGGTTTGGTTTGAATTCCCCTCATTTCCGAAACAAATTTCTCCTGAGTGGTTGATTGAATGTTACTTAGGTTCAAATGTCTCATTGATAAAAAAGTCTTTCCAGGTATATCTTAAGTGCTGCTTGGTCAGGACTATCAACCAATAGTATCAATTTCATGAGATTGGATTGGAAAATTAATATCTTTTGAAATGTCTTTTTACTGTATAAGGAGTGGAAGCCAGACAGACAAGTATTCATCTGATTCAGTCTTCAGATCATACATTAAAAATAAAAGAAAAAAAAGTAATTCACCGGTTCTGCACACACCCCCCCCCCCCCCCCCCCCCCCCCCAAAGTCTAGTGGAGGAAAAAGATCTGGAAATTAATCTAGACATTATTTCTTCACAGATTTCATCATAAAGAATATGGAGAAGACAGAAGTAGTATCCATTGTCATAGTTTCTAGGATACCTCTGCCCAAGGCCTTGAAGGGCCATCAGAATGGGTAGGGTATGTAGGGTTTCATTTAGCTGTTCTAAAGTTAAAAGGACACAGTTCTGCACAATAAACTTTCTGACAGTCTTGGTCTAGTCTGACATGCTTCTGCTGAGTAAGCACAAAATTTGTTCACAGTTTCATTTATGTAGAATGACAAAACATGTTTGAGAGGCAGCAAAGACTCAGATGTAGCTGTATAGTTCCTTAAAATCTACAAAGCAAGCAGAAGGGAATTTGTGATGTACTTGATTTATTGATTTTAATCTACAGTGAATTGACAGAACACTTTCATCCTGCAGTGCACCTGTTAAAGAAAATATAATTGCAGAGAAGTATATGAAATAGATCATGGAAATGTTTCCTTCTGGTGTTTCTTCTTGGCAGATGTGCTAAATGGTTATTCCTTTCTTCAGATGGTTCACACACTGTAAAATATGACCTGCTTTTCCTCTACTACATAATCGAGGCAAACTGCCCATGCACTAGCAGAAACAAAATAGATGACCTTTCTGAAACACTGGAATTTATCAGAGCTATTTAACTGGCACTTCATTTGTGTGTGCTCTAGATATTTGAATTGGCACAGTTTTTGTGGCTTCACACTTCTCCTTTCTCCACATCAAATATAATTTATGCTGGAAATGAGAAGACAGGGACATTTAATACTGAGGCTTTATTAATCTTTAAAGTGATGACATCCTTGGTTTTTTTAATGGGGGCAGCTATGGATTCTCTAATTGAAGGCATTGCAAGCTAATTAGAATCACACCAATAATTCTGCAGAGGGCAATGGTTCTAATGAGAAAAATCTCGGGAGTGGAACACTTCTAAACAATACTATTAGAGTTCTTCTAACAGGACCCAGTTAATGATATGGAAAGAGGGCAAAAATAGATGTTACGTTAGACTTAGGAAAGTCCAAACCTGGGCTAAAAATAGCATACACACCCACATGGAGGTACTGGGGACATAGTCCTCTTCCCATCTCCTCCCTCTCAGCAATATTTTACTGTTTTGAGATACGGATATAGCTGTTTAATGAAGAAGCAGCTGTGGAAATAAAAAATAACACTACCCTGAATATATTCTTTGGAATTTCAGTTGAGGGAGCTAGCTTGTTTTTCTATCTAATTCAACTCTCTTTCTTATTCATTAATACTTTGGAATTTATAGATGAATGAAGATAGGTATAATAACTTAGAGGAGTTGGTTCATTTAAATTTCTAAATGGGATTGTATGTATTGTTTACTGTACTCTAAAGACCAAACAAATCTAGTAACATGAGTCTGAGTGATGACAAAATATTACTCCTGCATTGTTGAAACCAGATATTCTTTAAAAAATATTCAAGGAAAAAATAATTAGCCCATGTCTAGGGACTGCCACACAAATGTCCTTCAATGAAAAATTACTTACATATTCAATATGTCTTGAAAGGCTTTATTAAAGCATAATACAAAATTGTCTCAGAGCACTGACACATGCCAGAGGGCAGATTAATGAGAACTGGATAGCCAAGCCACCTGCCTGATTTCTGTACTGACAATTTGCTGGAGTTTTAAGAAATTGCTGAATGAGTCTGTAATTTTTCATTGCCAGAAGTACCGAGTCTTACGCTTTCCTTGACTTCCTGTTCAATATAAAGGATAACAAGAGAAAAGCAGTCTTAGCTGCAGGGACACTTGTACTACTTCTGGCTGTAATATCAATATAGATGTCATATTTGTCACCTGACATGGCAATTATGTGTATCTCAAAGAGGAGGCACTTGGTTTGCTGTATTGTGGCTCCATATTCACAGCTGCTTAGCTAGAGTCAGAAAGATTATTATAGAAAATTGCAATTAATTAAAAAATTGACACGTAGCGTATCATGATCAAAACTGATATATCATTAGTTTTCTGAGGTCTTACATAATTAATAAAGCTATGATGGTTTGAAGAGGTACAGTAGTAAAAGACTTCCTCTGCTGTGGTTGGTTGTATCATAATATATTCCATTTCAAAGAAAGAAAAAAAGACTGAAAGCCTTGTAGGTTTCAGTGATACTTATTTCTCAACTTTTCAGAGGTGTCTGTGGTAAAATACTATGAAAATGTTAATTTCCCTCCCAGAGAAGCACTGTGTTCCTTTCTTGCATTTACTCAGATCTTAGTTCTGTTGTTGATGGAAGGGTCCTTTTACATCTCTCCTAGTTACTGACTAATGCTAACAGGTTGCAGTCTGTAGTAAAGAAAGATAGCTCTGGTGCTGCTTGTCAGACTATCAGAATCAGCCATCTTCAGTCCTGCTGCAAGGCGCAGGCTGTCTCAGTATCATCATCTGGCTGTCACAGTAAAAGGTTTGTCTGATGCAGAAGCTTTATCTCTGGTAGCTGGTCTTGGAAATGTTTTGACAAACTAGCAGCTAATGTCTGTCTACTACTTCTGAGTGTTTATAAGGTTGTTACTGTAACAGGAATGGCAGTAGATATCCAGGTCTCAGTCTAATTTATGTAGTGATTATCAGGTGATAGAGGTGAACAGACTTTTAAATAGAAATATTTGGGGAGAGAGCGCTGATGAAATCTCTCTGCTGAATAGTTAATAAGACTCCTCAGAGTATCTTACGGCAGCTTAAAGTACTGAGAATGACAAATATGAAAAATTTAGCTCTAAATCCACTGGTTAGAGGTCTGGTCCTCATTTCCTCTGACTTACAGATGTGATGGCTTGTTGAATATTCTATATAGAATGATCTAAGGAGAGTTATCACCTGTGTCTTACTACACAAGTCATCATATTGCAAAAAACCTGTAATTGGAATGAAGTGTTGTCGTAGACAGCTGTCTTGGTAGAGACTTTAGGAGGAAACGAAGACTAAGATCCCTGCTCAATTCAAGCTACAGTTCCTCTTTGCATCTACATTACTGGCATATTTCTGTACCTTTATTTTAAAGCATGAAGTCAACATTGTCAGCAATTTCTTCATACTCTGGATTTACAGATCATTTGCTGGAGCCATTACTTCACCAACATTTTTGAATGGCCTTGCTTTTCTACTAGGGTTCCATTTTTGTGTGATCCTCTCTGTGGAGTTTTCCTGCATGATTCTTGTAATCCACCTTTTTATTTTACTACTTCTACCTTTTTTTTTAAAGAGTGGAAGAGGATCCCAATGCCCACAGTTGCTGAAAAGCGTTTGATTGAGGTGAAGATACCCATAGTGTTTGATAAAGACATCTCAGTGGTCAGAAATCAGACAGATAATAGAAGTTGCCATCCCTTTGTAATTCAGTTCTATAGTGTGAAATCAGAGTATGGCTCCCTACAAAAGGGGGAGATTCTATCTGGAGACAGATTCGAACTCATGCAACCTTAGATACAGACATAGCATAGCATAGAATATTTCAGTTGGAATGGACAACAGTGATCGTCTATTTTGGCCAACCTGAATTTGAAAGCATTTAAACTCAAGTAGGTCGTCATTGCCCACAGGCTGGAGTAGAGCGTGCCAAAGGTTTAGTCTTCTAATTTAAGAACTATTTAGGTGTACCTCCAGCTACAACTTCCAAAAAGGAACTGGCTTCCTTATCCCAATTCTCCAGAAAAGTTGGAATCATTCATTCCTTAGGCACAGGAAACTCATACCAGGTTTCCTCCCAGGCCTATAAGATTCTGAGTCCTGAATCTGAAGGAATTCTTTTGCTTTCTTTTCAGGATTGTCTGTGATTTGGTGCAACTGGGTTTTTTCCTCACATTGCTACCTCTATTGAATTCATCGCTTGATGGGAAGCAGTTGTGACTGAGTAACAGTATAGGGAATTCAAACTGAATTATAGCACATTCATTCTCACCATAGGGCAGGGTGACAAACTTCCATCATGAAGATCAAATCTGTCATGTCAGAACAATTAATCTGGCTTGATCCCACCAGTCTCTTTCTCAGGGGCCCCTCAGAGACAAGAGTCAATGGGCTATAGGCAGAATAACTTGTGCTGGCAGTGTATTGCTTATCACCCTGTTCCTCAGTAACCTTGCTCTCTACTTCTCCCATCTGCATCACACAACTGATGGGTGACATGACAGCCATCCTACAGCCACAGTTCAGGTGGTGGGTGCAGATTTGGCTATGTAAGAAGACAGTTTGCCTGTCAAACCATGACATAGGAACACTCTCAATGCACTGTTAGGTGTGTGCATGTTACATCATCAACACAGCATATTCTCCATCATGTGATCGATGTGGAATAGCTGATATTTTTAGTGTAATTGTGGTGTAACTTCACCTATGTAAGAGGGGAGGTATGGTGTTTTGCTGATCAGGGATATCAATTAAACTCAGACACCAGAGTGAAAAGAGCAGGCGTATTCACTAGAAATAACTAAATAATATAACAGAATAATATAGAAAACATACAGTAAGAAAAGACAAAGTAGCGCGCTTTAACAAATAGGAAAATACAGGGTAATGCATCAAATCATTACTACGAGAGAGAGAATAGTGATTAAGAAAAATACATCACCACTTGCATACTTTACCATCATCCAGATCCGCAGTCGCTGGGGAGCCCCGGTTACAGCGAGGATTTGGAGAACCTTTCCCTGCAAGTGGGAAATCCTACGCGGTGCGTCCACCCGTAGGTGAGGCTTCCAAAGTCGCTGTGAGCGGGCCCAGCCTTATATACCTGAAATCAGTAAGCCAGAATAGCTGGCACCTTTTGTTTTAAGCGGAAATATCTGGAGTCAGTCTCACGTTAGATTTTCCCAGAGCCTGGCCGGGGCTCAGGGAAAAAACTAAGGCAGTTTTCCCAGCTTATCTAGGTGATTTATGAGCAAGGTCACACACCAGGTCACAGGGCCAGACAATTGTCTTTGTGGCCCTATTATTGTGGTCTTGTTACCTTGTTTACACACACAAAGAAGGATACATGTTTTATGATGTTTAAGTTACATTTTCTATACATATTTCACTAATGACTACATACGGAGTTAGCAATTTTGGTTCAAGACCTATTGTTCAGGTTTCAATATTCCCACCTTTTACATCCGGACAGGTGGTTTGTTATAATTTTAGTACAATACCTATTGATACAATGCTTGTCAATTATAAAACATACAGGATTCATCTATAGGTCAACTCTGGCTTGGGCCTATTGTCCAAGCCTTAGCACTTCATATGGGGAGATCTGGCCCCAAGTGCTTCCATCAAAGCCTATGTGGCTTGCTTGCTTCAGAAATAATTCACCCAGTTGTAGAATGTAAGGTCTGCAGAAACTGTTTTCTTCTTCTTTTTACTAGGAGATGTAAAGAAAGTGCCTTAGAGGAAGCAAATTTATTATTGTTCCCCACAGCTCAGCCAGAGAGATTTCATGTAGTTCAGTTCTTGCCTACAGAGCTTGTCTCAGGTCAATGCATACAGAAATTAAAATTCCCAAATGCGACAGATGGTATTTGTTTTGTGTGCGTGTTCTCAGTTGCATGCTGTGTCCCTTCAAAAAGGAGCTGGAAAAGGAGAGCCCTTGGAAAGGACAGCAGGGGGTGGGTGCGGCTTTGGGGAGCTGCGGGGCCTGTTTGGGGGAGAAGGTTCCAGGGCTGTCAGGTCTGGCAGGAGGAGAGTCACAGTGCAGCCTGAGAGGCTGCAGCCCACAGGGATGAGGACCACTCGGAAGAGCAGCCAGCAGGACCCCAGAGTCAACCAAATGAACTTCCTTGGGAGAAAGAGGAGACTGGCAAAGTTTGATGCAGTTCAGAAAGCCACTGAGCTATCCAAAGCTGTGCCTACAAGCCATGATCTGTCTCCAAGGACACAATGAGCAGAGGGGAGAGTTGTTTATGAAACTGTTTCATTTTCATTCTGTCTGATGTGGTCACATTGAATTTTTTACATTTTAAAAGCTGGGTTACTTTTTTTATATAACCTGTCCCTTCTTCAGTTTAAAAGTATTTTTTCTGCTTACGTTATCTTTCTATAGAAAAAGGTCTAGGCAGATCCAGATCAAATCTCTAACCAGCACTAGCTTCCTACAAATCAATAATTTCTGGACATTTTTTTTTTTTTTTTATAGTTCCTGTCTGTAAAGGACACCCTCAGCTGATCTTTAGTGCGGCTTTCTGTTGGTTTTGGCATCATGGTGGAACTAACAATAACTTCCTGAAAGTGAAACCTTTGATCTGCAGCTTCTGCAATCTTAGTGCTTCCTTCTATGCTGACACTGTCTGGTTTCAGTGACTCTTACAGAAAATGTATATGTTTTCCTTTTCTGGCCTCTGTATTTTTCTTAGCTACTCTTCTGCTTATGGGCTTAAGTCTGTAAATCATTTGATGACTCAGTTTTCTTGAAATATTGGTGCAAGTAGGAAGAGACCTAAGCAGTATAGTTGACTTTGACCGACTGTGGGCAGCAGGGTTCTTCCTGTGCTTCACAAAATCTGCTAGGATGCATGAATTGTGAGAGGAAGGGGAGTCTTGTGGCTTGAGGGTAGATTTCTCAGCCATATGTGGGACTAGAGAAGTATTTATATTGTCACTGGGACTAAGATGAATTTTTTTCCCAGCTCATTCCAATTCTTGCTGCTCAACTCTGGATTTTCTCATGCACGCTTGTAGCTTTCACAGACTTGCACAGTCACATACAAGGGAGACAGTCTGCATGAAAAATTAATAGTTTTTTAGACCATGACATTATTTAGGGCTTTAGGGAATGTGGTATTAGTCACTTGTTATGCAGAAGTGCATCTTATCATCAGGTGCCCTTGCCATGTTCAGCAAACGATACTTCTATTCTTTTGCTGGCCCGTGGTCTCAGAACTACAAGTGTTCAGCACATCTGGCCCTAGTGCTTGGGGACTGCATCAGCATAAAGACTACTATTTCTAATTACTAACAAATCAGAAAGTGCAGCGGGAGGATCCTTCCAGTCCTGACTTCTTCGGGTCATGTGCTACTCTTGAGCTGTAACAATGTGTAATTAGCCAGTTAGTGTTTGTTGTTCTCTGCAAAGCTCCCTCCATAGGACCCTTCAAATAAGGCTCTGCCTCATCTTTAAGTATATTCTTGCTGGGCTTTTCTCATCTAAAGAAAATACAGCAAGAAGATAAAGAATTAGAGCTATAAAACACCCAGATAAGGAGACAAATGACAGTGAGTAAATGACCAGTGTTGCCTGTTGATTCAGACAGGTAGGACAATATGAAGAGACAGTTTTTCATAGTCATTGTCAGTCTTAAGGTTGAAAAGCCTTAGGCCAAGGGTATAAAAGGCGCCTCCAAACATTAGACCATAATCTTCAATGTAAAAAGGACCTGGAAGACATTATGAGGGCTTGACAACTACTGTTCTTGTCCATCATGGCCAGACTACTTACTGCTTGTGAATATATGGATATGAAAGAATGATCGTAAAAGAATGAATGAGTTAAATCCATGAGAGAGGACTGTGGGTGAAATTAGTTTTGACTGAAATAAAATTCCTTTTCCTTCCTTTATGTTCTCTCACTGAGTTTAGTCACAATACTTGTGCAGCACCAGCACCATAAATTAAATTCAGAAACACATAAGCATTTTTACATTGTATTAGTAACAGTGATATTATGACATCTAGAGAAGGCAGAAGAGGCTCATAATATTTGAATATTGAGTAAGTATAATTCAAAGCTTAAGAATGAAGAAATGGGAGGACAGCATTATTGTTCCTTTGCTTGACATGCAAGTAGGTAGGTAAAGAGGTCCTGTCGCTATTTATTCAATATTAAACACATATATTCTGTTAAGAGGTGGCTGCTTTTATTAACAGCAATTACAGTTGCCAAAGTTCATTTTTCAGAAGCAATACTACATTTCCAAGTGTTCATAGCTTATGGGTACATGCATTGTTTGCGTAGCATTTAATTCTCATTGTTTGCTATGTTTCTCAGTTTGAACATAGTATTACACTGTAGTGTCGAATCCACAGTTCTCAGTTTGCTTTTGGGTCAAATACTGTGTAAAGTAGATCTGTTCAGCCACAGCCTTCAAATGTTCTCGCTGCTTAGCATTTGCTGAGGCTCTAAGTGTGTGCAGAAAAGGAGACATGCCTGCATTCACACACTGAAGCAAGAAAGAGAGAAATGGGATCATGAACTGGGAAACACAAGGGTGTTACATCTAGACCACTGGCTTTCCCCTAAGCACAGTGGGAAGGACACTGGTGTGGTGCTCAGCACTGGGTTTATGAAATGCCATGTGCTCTTTACCATGTCACAGACCCCTCTGTGCCAATGGGAATTTTGCCTGCTATGAGCCATTAATACTGAGGTCACCATCTGCTTGTTTCTGCTTCTGGGTGAAGGCAAGGACTGTCTTTTTTCACATGAAGTGGATCTGCAGCCAGTGCTTGTTTTTTAATATCTTTATTAAAGGAAGAGAAAGAGCCTGCATCAAGTGAATAATTATCCTAGAGACTGTGCCCATTAGTGACACAGGAAAAGTTGTCAGACTGTGCAATCCTGAAACCGATAGTGCGAGTTTATAGCATTTGAAAAGGTGACAGCCCAAAATTCTTCCTCTGTATTACAGCTCTGTGAATGTGCTGATGTGGTTTTACACAGAAAAGTATTGCCTTCAGAATATTAGTCACTGGCACTCGTGTAGTATCTTCTACAACACAGGGCATAATGCTTCTTTCTGATATAATGTGTCTGAGTCTTGTTTATATGGTCATTTGCACTCTCTTTGCAGAGGTTTAAAACATAACCATTTTTATTTTCTAACGTTGCATCTTGTTTGTGAAGGAACACTAACCATAAAAGATTCAAAACAATTGAGTATGAGTTTGTCTAAATCAAAACGTCAGTGATGGTCATCAGCTTGGAGAGACGTGGTCTCCACTAAAGTATCATTAGCCTTTGATTCAGTCCAGGACCAAACACTCTTGAAATGGATATTAACAGGGAGCTTGCAAAATGAAATGCTGGCCAGTCCTGCCACTTTTTGCAGGAAGGAATTAGCAAAATTGTACCTCACAGCACAAAACAATATGATTAAACAAACTACATTCTGTTTTGTTGTTGCAATGTACTTGTAGCAATGATATTATTTATCCCTTCAGTATGAAATTGTGTTATATTCAGTTTATGTTTCACTGACTTCTTTTTTAACCAGCTGCTAGTTTTTTATTATATTAAAAATATTAGAGAAGTTTGAATCATCTGCTTCCTACAGAATCTGCAGTTTCTCATTTTCCTTTCAATGTTTGTCATCATATTACTGAAGAGGATAAACTGAGAACAGAAACTTGTTCCCTATTACAAGGGCCATTTTAAGTACAAGAAAAAAGATGGGTGTTGAAGGGAGGGAAGTTCAGGAGATTAAAAGTATGTAGTAGACTACATAAGAATTAGTAGCTAAATTCAAGTGAATATTTCTGTGGCGTAACAAAACTGAAAAAAATTTTTGGGGAAGATTTGAAGACATTTAAAAAAGACTCCTCTAAATTATTAGAGGAGACATGAAAGAAAGTATAAAAGATAATTGGTATCATTAAGTAGATGTTAATCTTTTAATAAGAATAAATGATGATAAGTAGGAATCATTAATAGAGTTATGGCTGGTATTAGGGTTAAGACAACTGGGGAATAATTTTCAGGTACCATGGAATATGGCCACAAATTCTTAGTAAAAGGAGAATGGCTGAAGTACCAGTGCACACCATGGCTTTTTTGCCTGCATTTGAGAGCATAGACAAAGATATTGCCTCTGTAGGCTGTACTGGGTAGAGAACTGACACTGATTTGCTCTGGAACTAGGATCCATAAAGTGTGCTACTTTGCTTTTCAGACTCTGTCTTACCGCTATACAGCACAGCTCTGGCAGCTAACAGGACTCAGACAATGGTCTTTATTTCTAATCAAATTGGCTTGGTTTTTTTTTTTTATTTATTTTAAACAAAAGATCCTAGCTAGTAGGTGTGTAAAGGGCCATACCAGATACTCATTACTTCTGTTTTTTCATTTCGTAGTGCAGGTGTGTTTCATGTATATGAAAAGATAGTTCAGTGCATTGTTCACAATAGTTTTCAGATGCATTAAACAGGATTAGGGTTATCAGGGAATAATGTGCACTTTTATTGGTAAACTGAGCACTTTTAATATAGGTAGCAAGACACAGTAAACATGCAGGTCTGTCATACATTTTTTTCTTGCTGCTTTTCAGATTAAATTGGCAGCATAACATGTTTCTTCTGTATTATAGCGGAATGTTTAATTTAAGTCTGAGAGCTGCTTTGAGATACATTTTGCATGAAAGATCTTTCACAGAATAACACTGCTGTAGCTTTACACTGTCAGGTCCAAGAAGTAAATGGAGACCCAGGAGATACATCACAGAGGTTGCTTGAGGTGAGAGATGAATAAGGTAAATAGCAGATCCAGTGTTCAATCACTTGGATGAAACACTGGATGCCTGGGACAAAAAATGGGAAAGTGCATTTTTCTTTGTGTTATTGTGAGTTGCACCCTCAGTGTTAACCTAATCTTCCTTACTGCAGTTTCTGTTTATTTTAAGAACTGTCTAGCTGAAGTTTTAATGTGTCCCCTACTCATTTTCCGGTGAATGTTTATTGACTAATTACAGAAATTTTACCAGTAAAAGCAATGCTGGGGATTATTCACTATTTTCTATCATGTTCTAAAACTGCTTAAATGATCAACAAAGAAATTTTAATAGTTCAGCTGACATTTAGCTTTTGAATGTTGTCATGAAACAACCAAACATTTCTTCTAATGACTTGTCTGGGAATCCCAGATAAATTACGCCAGGGATGAAATGCATTATTCTATGTAGTCTGTTTACTTATTTGTTTAGACAGATAAAGCCGAGTAGTTCAAACAATATGTGTGACTGTAGAACCAAGAGTCCACCAAATCTGACTATTTTTACTGTCTTCCAGATGTCACTTTCAGAAATTTCATACCTGATCATTGTTAGCTGAGGTCAAAAAAAAAGATTTTCAGTGATATCAGACAGAGCTGCATTATGCCTTTTGTGCCAACAGAAATTCTGTTAGAGATGAATGCAGCACAGAATACTAAAGCTCAGTATGTCCCAATTTTGTGACTGGCTGGGAAGCAGGGCTATTCCTAACTTGTGTTAGAGCAGCTGGGGTTTCTCCTTGTATAAAAGTTGGGTTCTTGTTTGTCTGCCAGGTGCCATTTATCCCCGGGAAGTGGAGGACCATCAGAGAGACTGTTACAAGTCACCAGTACTTGAAAAATCTCTACATTGCACCATATTCTTCTCGAATACAGGAACTAATATGCAGATGACGGAAAAATTAAGTCTCTGTTGCATATTCTTACTTGATGTCCCTGAAGAGAAAGATGATGGCTTTTCACACTTTGCTATCTTTTTATGCTATGTGTATCACCTTATGGTCATATGACTGCCAAGAATTTCTGGTAGCAGTAGTAGTAATGATAGGACTTAACGTTTTTATATTTTGCAGAATAGTTGGAGTTGGAAGGAATCTCTTGAGATCAAACCCTTTGCAGGGTCACCTAGAGCCAGCTGTTCAGAAGCAAGTCCAGAAGACTTTTGAATATCTCAAAGGATGGTGACTCCACAACCTTTCTGGGTAACCTGTGCAAGTGCTCAGTCACTCTCACAGTAAAAAAGTTTTTTTCCATATGTTCAGACATAACCTCCCGTGTTTCAGTTTGTGCCCATTGCCTCTTGTCCTGCCACTGGGCATCACTGAGAAGAGCCTGGTTCTGTCTCCTTTTCACCCTCCCTTCAGGCATTTGTATAGATTGATAAGACCCCTGGCCGAGCCTTGACAGTCCCAGCGTGTCCTCATAGGAGAGATGCTTCAATTCCTTAATCATCTTCATGGCCCTTCATTGGACTCTCTCCAGTATGTTCATGTCTCTCTGGTACTGGGGAGCCCAGAACTGGACACAGCACTCCAGGGTGTTGCCTCACCAGTGCCGATTAGAAGGGAAGGATCACCTTCCTTAACCTGCTGGCAGTACTTTGTCTAATGCAGGCCAAGATACCATTAGCCACTTTTGCTGCAAGGGCGCATTGCTGGCTTGTGGTTAACTCTCTGTCCATGAGGACCCCCAGATCCTTTTCTGCCAAGCTGCGTTCCAGTTGGGTGGCCCCCAGCATGTACTGGTGCCTGGGGTTGTTCCTCCCCAGGTGCGGGACTTGGCACTTCTCCTTCTTGAACTCCATGAGGTTCTTGTCAGCACATTTCTGCAGCCTATCGAGGTCCCTCTAAATAGCAGCACAACGCTCTGGCTTATCAGCCACTCCTCCTGGTTTGATGTCATCAGGGAACTTGCTGAGGGTACACTCCACCCCATCATCCAGATCATTAATGAAGACATTGAACAGTTTTGGATCCAGTATTGACCCCTGGGGTGCTCCACTAGTTACTGGCCCGGAACTCAACTTTGCACCACTGGTCACCACCCCACCCTTCAGCCAATTTTCAGTCCACCTCAGTTTTGCTTCACCTCAATTTGCTTCAGATTTTCTTCATACAGAGTATAGTTTGTCACTGAAACCTAAGTGGAGATGAAGCAATCATATATCAAGAGAAACAATTTGGTCTTAATATATTTAATTTTAGACTTGAGTGGTTAGGTAGTGTGAATGAATGTTCAGATCTGTCACTTTATCATTTTGTGCAAATTCTTGTAAGAGCTTTCTTTTAGATAGCTGCTGGTAGGGTATAAAATAGTGTTGCTTTACATTTGACTTTCTTTCTTCACCTGACTGCTTTGCTACTGAGTAGTGTTAGATTTAGTTATCTTTTCTGTTTGCTGAAGCAATAGGGGAAGTACTTGTAGACCCCCGTGCTGATACTTTCATTACCACCTGTAGAGATGAGAAAGTAAGCTTCTGCTACTCATTCTGTTCTTGGCTTCTCTAGCAGTTCATACTAGGTATGGACAACTGAATATTTTGAGAGGTCCCCATATTATTGAATTTTGGCCAGTTAGAAGTTATCAGAAGACAGTTCTCTTCAGCAATAAGTTGTGTTCAGAATAGTGTCTTCTTGCTTATTCCAGAAGTATTGGACTAACTCCTGTACTTGTTGGTGGATTGTGGTATCCTTTCATCTGAACCTTCAGGTTTCTGCATCAGGATGAAATTAGATAGCATGAGCTATCTTGTAATACAGACTGTGACTGTGAGCTTGCTGAACAAAATCTGGAACCACCAATGTCCTGTACTTGGCTTTTCAAATTAACAGAGACTTCTGATGATGGAATTCTAGTCTACTCAAACAAAGAAAACAATGACACAAAAAACCTCTAAAATAGGAATGTGAATTGGTCTCTAGAAGAGGTTAAGGAATAGTTGTGTATTTTTATTTTCTTCTTAAACCTTTCAGTTTCAGCATGCCTTTTACAGATAATTGACTTGATGTGACAGGTATTGTCAAATTCTGAGAGAACACCTTTTTTTCTGAGAAGTTGCTTTTATTTTTATTTCTTTCCCCCCAGCCCCAGTATTTCTGGCCAGAGCACAGAACTTGCTTTGCATTGCCAGTCACAAAAATCCAAGATTCATCAAAATATAAAGGTTTCTGGGGGCACCATCAACCCTTTGAAGTTTTTGAGATTTGTCTACTATTTATAATATATCTCAGTCATTAGATTGTGCAAGGTGTGTTCTTAAGCCTTTTAATGTGGACAGTCAATGGAAATATCACAATTAACATGACAATACTTATTTTTAAACCAACCTTTTTTCAACAAAAACCCCCTTAGAGCTGCTAGTTTTGCTTGTTGGCTGTCATGCCTCTTGTCCCAGGGGAAACCATCCCTGGCTGATTGTGTTCTGCTGTGACACTGACAGCTTTTTGCTGCAGGGAATCTTCACATATTTTCCCCAGGTAGAGAGACAGCAATATGATGTCATTTTAGCTGTTTTGGGGAACAGACAGTAAGAAAGGCAAACACAAAAAAAGTGAAACTGTGGGGCTCACAGGATTACAAGTAGCTGTGAGGTCCCTGTATTCTATTCCTGGCTCTGTCATTGTCTTGTGCTATTGTGAACTAGTAAATTAACCTTGTTCCGTGACTGCAGCACCATTTATAAAGTGGGAATGATAATGCTTAGCACCACAAAGGGGCAGTGTAATTCTTTGCTAATTAATATTTATAAAGTGCCAGATTCTCTGTTGCTCTGCACCTTTGCAGTCATTTACATTTGTGCAAAATGAAGACAAAGTGGCTGAAAAGTGCTGCAGTGTTTTATACCCACTCTCTGCCAGTGTGAAGGGCTGTACAAGGATTACAGCAATGAAGAATCTGTCTCAAGTAATTTTCGAGATGCTTTTGCCTGTAGGCATACACCTACTAATTCAAGAGTGAAAGTACCTATAATGGATATATCCAGAGTTCCCCTTCTTAGAATATGGCACACAAAAATGTTACTGTGGTGTTAGTTAAGGTACAAACTTGCAGGACACTACTTCACAGCAAGCTACTTGTGTGCATGTTCTTACATACTAAAGTCACTTATCTGCTAGTGAAAAAGGATTAAAGTGTGTTTTAAAAATTAATACCCTAGCTTAACTTTGCAATAACTCTTTCATACCTTCAGATATTTTGATAAGCTTGGTGATCACATATATTTACTTCTCTTGCTGCATTATTGTAGCAAGTATTTTAGGGATGAGGAGGAACACAGGAGTTCAGTGATCCAAAAGAAGTCAAAACTTTTGGGGTTTGGTCCTTTACTTGCTTTCTTCTCTTTATGAGAGAAGCCTTTGGATGTGAGCATACCAGTAGTGTTTTCCTTCTGGAGATCTTGCAGGCGTCCCTGACAGGTGAACAGCATCATTGCTTTGTCATGGTTCTTGGGTAGGCTGCCTGGAAGACAAGAAGACAAACTGCCATCATAATTAATGAAAATGAACAAAGAAAACAGGTAACAAAAAATCATCAAGTTAGCACACTGAGAAGATGTATTTTTTGTCACTTGGCAAGAAGACCTTTGCAGTCCCTCTTTGACAGGCTGATGATAATCAATGCCTGTTTGCCATGCCTAGCCCAGCTTTTCTTGCAACTAAATATAAAACTTCTTTTGAAATCTTACTACGTGACATATTCTAGGGTATGAGGGAACGAATAAGAAGTGTCAGTAGTTTTGCAATTAGGAAGAGGAAATGTATTACTTACTAGGTTGTCCATCTATTGTTCTCATAGGCTGAAGACAGAAGGTGATTGCAGCTTTATTGCTGCTCAGTTCAGGTTTCATTTGAAGAATTATGGAAACAAGAAATTTTGTTCATTTTTTGTCCAGTTGTCCTCAACACTTTGCTTTGTATGCAACAGTGGCCAGAATCACGTATATGTTAATCACAAAATTGCTTTAGTGCACATTCTTATTGCCTCTTTGATTATGGGCCTGTCACCAAGAGCCTAGCTGTTCAGAATACTTTCTGATTAATCATGCTCTTCTCATCAGACACTTCACTTGTAGAGTATCAGATAATGATCCTCCTCACTGAGAGTTAAAGGTTTCCCAATAAATAGAAACTGTGACTGTTGGGAACTCCAGACAGTGTGGTATCCATTAATTAAAGTAGTGGGAAACTACTGAATCTGCAGCTTGTCTCTAGAACATTAGCACATTAAAATATTCATTCTTTGTGATTCCAAGCAAAAAAATAGGGTAAAAGAAACACTGAATGAGGTGATATGAAGTAGGCATAAGCATGATCAGGAAGCATGATCTGGTATTAAATGAATGCCCTGCCCTACCTTGCAGGCTCTGTGACGATCCTCCATCTGCTGTTACTGCACGCACAGAAATGTGTTTTCTTTTGACATCTGTTTGTGTTTGCTCATAGAAAGCATCATGTAACTATAATAATCCAATTCATTCTGTCATAAAAATGAGGACAGAGAGGCCTGCATCCTATTCAGTCTATCTTTTTTAGCCACTGTAAAATGTACTCTAGTTCCTTGTCCAGTCTGTAGCTCAAGAGACAGGATTTCTACTGCTTCCCTGTGGAGAGTCCCCTACAGTCTGACACCACAGGTAGTAGGCATTTTTTTTACAGATGAAAATGAACCAGTTAGAAAATAGCTCTTGATATCCTTTGGTAGGAAAAGTAAAGCAGGTTCCAGAAGGCGAACTTGAGTCAATTAGGGAGGCAGGAGGGGAAGAGCTGAAATCTGCTTTCGTTCTTTGCCTCCTACATAAATGTTTTGAAGATTCAAATATTTGTGGTTTATGTTCCTCTTGATATTTACCCTCTGCAGGAATGTCTCCTTGTTCTGTAAGGCTGCAAGATGCAGGGGCATAAAAAATCTGGGACTGCCAATTCCAGTGATGTGTTGATGGGTATGTTATACATTATATTTGTATGTACATTATGTACATATAATATGTACATTATATATGTGTATTATATGTTGGAAAGACAACAGATCAGTGATCAAAACAGTGATTACTGATAGATAAGTCTGTAGTCAGTCACTATAAAAAATGGCAGTGGCATGGTAAGGTTTTTTTAAGTCTTGAGCAAAGTGACATTTACCTCATCAAAATAAGGGTTTACCCTAGTAACCACGTTACTGTGGTTTACCAAGTTACCACATGGTGCCCGACTTGCAGTGTTGGTTATGAGTTCACTCTTAACCCATCGCAAACATAAAGCAAATTTGATTTAGTTTAGTCAGCAATGAAGGAATCTTAAACTGAATCAGATTTCCTCATGCTGAGAGCAAAATAAGGGTAAATACACACAGTGTCATTCAGTTGAATTGTGGTAACATTATTCTGCTTTAAGGTGCAAACCACACAGAGAACAGAGAAGCAGTATGATACAGTAGCTGATACAAGGCTCCTGAATTTGAGGACACCATTGTTTAATCTCTGCTTTTCCACTGACTTGAAACATGACGCTGAAAAAATTACAAACTCCACACCTTAGCTTCTTCAGATGTTGTCAATGGATAATAATGCTCAGCTGCTCTTATAAGACATTTTTATATCCTCTGATTAAAGGTTGAATTTAAAGGTATAGCCTTCCATAAAGACAAATTAAGTCAGGCTTTGTTATGTAGCAAATCTTTTATGAATAAGTTCCTTAACTGAGAAAAATCCTCTGTTACCAAGTAACTGACTAAACCTAAAATGCTTTTTAAGTGAGGCTTAAGTGCAGCTAAAGCAGATACTCCTTTAATCAGATGAGTGAAAACTGTTCATGAGGGTGAAATTGAGCCCTAAATGTCCACTTACTGTCAGACTTACACACCAAGTTGACTCTGTTGAGAATTATTTTTTGCAGCAGAGTGACTTCCTGAAAGCATGGCCAATCATTCTATGCATGTTTCCTTGATCAGAGCTAAAATTCACAGTGATGGTAACCTGTTCTGCTCTGGACATGATGTTAACACCCCAATCAAAGCTAATATTCCTTCACGCTAAGTTAGGTAACGGGACTGTTGGGCAAAAGTACTTCTCTCTAATCCTTTCTGGGGGAGGTGGAAATCATGCATGTGATTTGCTTCTGTTCTCATAGGGCATCTAGGGGAATGCTGGCCTGTTTCTTTAAAGGTACATCCTATAATGTGCTTTCCTGGAAAAAGGCAATCTACAGATCTGTGCCTGGCAGTTTGAGCAGAAAGCGGTAATTCTGTGATAAGTCTATTCTTTGCAAGGAGGTTGCAGTCCTATGGTGATTGCTAAAACTCCCTGACTTATGCACAGGTGAAATTTCCATTGGGTAGTGAGCTCTTCTTGTGTGGGGGCTGTTGGCCCTGGAGTTTCTCTGGTACGTGGCATCATCTAGCATGGTCACTGAACACCTCACAGGTAGGAACAGAGGCTTTGAATGTGGCTATCATGGGAAGCTAGGAGAGAGAGTGGGTCAGATGCATCTGTGGAATAAGATTATCATCTTCTGAAATGGAAAGAAAGGGAAACAATGAAAACTCTAGGGCAAAGGTTTAATTTAGGAGTTACCATTCTAAGCAGCATTAATTTAAACAGGTCATATGTTTTCCCTTAAATGTTCCCAAGATTTAATCCAATTACTGTCATTGGAATTAACTGTTTAAATTATACTAACACATTTTAATACATTTTATGTCAATTCATTAAAGTCTTTATATGTATAATTGCAGATAAATTTAATGTGAAACTCAGTCTTAACGAAATCATCACTTACCAAGTCTCTGCAGTCTGCCCAGATCTGTTGAAACAAGGAAAATATTATTTCAGCTGCTACATTTGAGGTAGGAATGGACTGAGTAAGTTTCCCAAACTTTAAGAAGTAGAGAGAATTAAGAATTGGAGGTAGAAGTAGATTAGTTCCTACAAGCCTCTGGAGGAACATTCAGGCTCATTATTGAGTCTTCCAGTATCCCACAATGATCTGCTTCAGGGAGTTAAACTCATTAGAAAAAAATCGAAGAATTCAGATTTCAGAATATATCTATTTTACAAATGGAGGATCGGATGATCAGTGCTGGCAAGTGGGAGAGAAAGGAGGACGTGACTGAGAAGGAAGGAGACACGGTTCCTCTTAGCAGTAACGTTAAATTTGATTGCCTCAGTCATATCATAAACCCACCAGTACCCGAATGAAGTTACTGCAGTTTTAATCACTGAAGTCAAAATGTGAAGTATTTCGAGCCAAATGTACACTGGTGAACAAAATCCTTTTGAAGTTTTTTTCCCTTTTGATGAGTTTTTTAGATAAGAATTACAGTTATGCCAAAATGTTGTCATCAAGCCTTTGTTTTAATTTACCTTTTAATCAAGTTATTGTGTCATAAAGTTCGGGGATGCATGGTTCAGCTTTTCCATTGTTTTATGTCATACATTGTAAAAAAAATGAAACATTCCAGTGAAACAGAACACTCTCAGTGAAAAAGCTGTTCCTGTCTTCATTTTATGAAGTTTGAAGGGACACAGTGTTGCAGTGGCATGATATTATATGTGTTTGTTAAAGGGAAGAACTGCTCATTTCCAATAATTTAAACCAAATGAGATGGAAGTGGTTTGTTGATTTATTAATGACACGTAGTTAAAAGGCAATTATTGAACTACACACTCAGGAATTATATCAGCAATACCACACAATATCAGGCACTTAAAAAATGTTAATGAACATCTGCAAATGCCTAAATACTCTTCTTTAGCTAATTCTAAAAGTTCTAATGCTCCCTGCCCGCCCACCAAAACGGCTGGGTGCACATGGGCTGTGTGGGTTACAGGCACATGTCCCTCTTCGGGGTATGTGGGTTTTCCAGCATGCTCACCCCTCCTCCTGGAGATGTGGCTGCTCTGCCTCTGTGCGGACCCATGCCACTTGCTGCAATCCACCGATGCACACGCTGGTGAGAAAAACACCCCATAAGTTCATTTATGCACATCCCCTGTGTGGGTCCCTCCTTGTTGCATCCCATGCTGACAGCCCACGAGCTGCAGGCAGGCTCCCCGTGGCATCTGGGGGGCAGCTCTGGCAGGCACAGGCAGGGCCCTGCGATGCCAGCCAGGCCATTTCTGGCAGCAACAGACAAGATTTGGCTCCTGCTGTCTTCACTCCAGTGTATGTCTCATTTACTACAATTTTTCCTGCTTCTTTTATACTCCTTTTCAGGCTGATTCCTCCTTTGTTTCAAAAGTCTCTGTAATTCCCCAGTTACTGTTTAATCTGGTTGATGTTTGGCTTCCTCTTTAACATGACCACCTTTGATGGTCCTCATCTTCTTTAGCATGACCAGTTTTGGGCAAATGGCCTCCAGATAGTTTTGTGTATTTGGTACATACACACACACATACACACTATTTACATTCTGATTTTAACAGGTAGTGTTATGGAGGCCATTTGCCAACAGCGGGCCACGCAGGCACCCCCGCAGCACCCACATCTATTAAATTAGTATTTCTAGTATCCTACATAGCTTATCACATAGTCATCTCTACTGTCATGACTGGTCAGGGTTTGACCTTCATTCCACTGAGAAGGTAAACTAAATGTGTTTGCTGCTTATGAATTAACAAATGGTCACATCTGTAAAAAGCTTTGAGAACAATGAATGTAGGATGAGATTAGTATTAACCATTACTATTTTTATTAATAACATATAATATTGTATGACAGAAGTGGAAAAAGAGCGAAAAAAACCTATTTTATGTGTGATCATTTTGAATTCTTTTATTTTCATTGCTTACTTCTATCAAGTAAGCAACATAAATATATGAATTAACAGTTTCTCTGACTTTTAGCTGTGTATTCTTAGCTTATCGTAGGATAATATCTGATAATGAATGGATAAATTAATACATTCAAAGCTGTACAGAAACTATTCGTTCCCAGAGTTGAAACTTCCTTTGGCTTCCAGCCTTGATAATGGTCCCATTTACATATTTGATAATAACATTACATTGGCTTCTTTTGGCAATTATGACAAGAACTAACTCAATTTGATGCAACTGCTATATCAAGGATGCCAGAAAGACTGTATTTTTAAAATTGAGTATCTGTCGTGTATTAAATTGCTGTCACTGTCTTGTACAGGTCAACCATTGACCTGCATACACAGAACATCTGAATCAGCTTGAAGATATTCAGTTTTCCCCCCTGACATCGTTATTTCCTTATTGATAAAGTCTTTCAGCATTAATTATATTTACATGATTAAAAGGATACAAGAGATGAGATGCTTCACAGCTGATACACCTGGAGACCTGGAGCCAGGCAGACCCACTTTGAAGATCAAGGTTCATGGAAGCACAGGCAAGTTATTGAACCTCTCTATGACCCTATTTTTCTCATAAATAGCATGCAAGGATTCACTAATTGGCATTTATGGACTGATTCCCAAATATTTCAGAAAGCATCCTTCATGGATACTTACTTTTTTCCCTTTTTGCCATTGATTGTCAGACCATTATTTTGTGTAGAAGTTTCTCACTAATATTAGTGTGAAGATCTATTAAATCTATTGAAGGAAGTAAGCAAAGCCTCTTTCTGTGTTTAAGAACATGAAAGAGAGACAAACTGCGTATCTGCATTGTACGAGATACTACATGAGCTGATAGTGTAGAAAATCTCATGCAGCCCTATGGTGCAGTCATCAGATTTCATTACCAAACAAATGATGAGAGTTTCATGCTTACAATTTATACAGAAATCATTAAAAAAGTGAGCAATCGGAAGGGACAGTTTGTCATTTAGAATCTTTCTAAATCACAACAAAAAGACAAACAATCATCCAGTGTTTCAGAAATACTAAATAATTACTCTTTGTATTTTTATTTGATGTTTTCATATTTTAATTCATTTTTATATATATAAATTGGTAATTGGTTTTTGAAAGTAGTGTTATGTTTCCTGCATGGTTATGAAATTGATATCCTCATTGATAATAGCGGTTGAGTAAACCATATTCAACCTGGTGATTCATAATTGTTATTCTAACTCATAAGAGGGAAATGGAATGGTAATTGCTGTAGCTTAATTTTAAATTAAAAAGTCTAGGGAGCTCTACAGTTTAGTACTTTCTAGCAGAAAGTTTTGAGATATTCTATTTGGGACTCAAAAGGTGGTTAAAATCTTGACTCAGGCCTGCCCTTGAGAATCAAAAACTGTGAATGATTCTTCTTGCTCATATTCCCTCCCTGCTTCCTAAAACTAGAGGAGCTCCCAGCTGTACCTTGAGCGTCCTCACCGAGCTGCCTCTCAGCAGCTTCCTCTGAGACAAATTATCTGTGGATAAGATTCATTCCAAAAGTTACTATTCCTGTTCTTTGAGGTTCTTCTCTCAAACTACTTCCACTTTTTCCTCTTTTAATGCCTTTTCAGTCAGTCCCTTTCTTTTCCCCATCATCTTTTTTATTTCCTGTCTCTTTTACTCCTTTGTCTGCTTTGTGTGAACTTTTTTTCTGTGAAGCAGAAGAGCTTGCAGATTTTCTTGCTTTATTTGTTGCATGAATGCAGTGTCTTTTTAGCAGTTTCTACAGTTCACTTTAAGGAAGAATTTTAATGATGGTAAATATACTTTGTTATCACATTATGTATTTTCCCAGATGTATAAATTCAGCATAAAAACCAGTAAGCATTGCTTTTAAAATGAACTTTCTTTTGTGTGTACCTTAAGGCATCTGCTTCAAGATCTTCATCTGCACCTGACCGTGCACTTGTTGGTTTTGCTGTGCTACCCAGTTGTCCTGGGTGGCAGACTGTTCACTTTTCCTCTTGTAAAAATGGCTTCAGAAATATAATAGTCCTGAAAGTGGTACATTTAAAGCCTCATGTTCCATCCCTGGAGGGATGAAGAAATCATGGACTGCTGTGCGGGTAGCAAGTCACTATTAGCACAATTGCCAGGTTGGAAAATAATTATTATCTTTAACTCTGTTGCATTTTCCATGTAGATTTATTAACAAAGATGGACTTAAGAGCATTTAAGTCAATGTTGCCTATGCAGGAATCCCAGATGAAAAGAAACTTGGAACTCCTAAATCCTCCTCATACTCCCTTTATTCACTGTTTACTTTCAATTTTTTTTTTTTTTTTTTACTTTTGATTCTCCAGTCACTTAAATAACATCATAAATGAGTGACTACATTTTTCTCATTTAATCATTCATTCAAGTAACATATGGGATGTTAGGGAATATGTGGTCAGTGATTCACTGCATTTGAGAGCAGGTGCAATCTGAACTTCTCTGTGTGAAGCCAGCAGAAAAGTCATAGACCTTGCTGCTCTTTCTTATAGCAGTTGGAAGGATGGAGGCAGGTGGCTAGGCTGTGTTGACTTTTATGGTGGAGCATCCCAGTGTCTGTTTTTCTGTAAGGCAGAGAATTTCTCCTTTTCTGTGAAGCAGAGGATTTCTGCACTGAGTGTTTTCCAGATTGCACAGAAGCAGAGATAACAAAATTTCAGTCAGGATGACCTGGTAGGAAAAGCACAGGGTGGGGAATCAGAATGTGTGAGTGCTGTTCCTTACTCTGCTACAGACACCTTAAGTAACCTTCAACAAGCCCATGAGTTTTCTTTAGTATTCTTCCTTGTGTGATACCTAACCCACAGAGAAAATATGAGATTTAATATATTTGTCTTTGCCAAAACTAAGTACTTCTTGAATAGGAGATACTATAAAAATGCAAGGTGTTAATTCTTTGACATTAAAAAAAATGAATGATAAAGTTAATATATATTTTTTTGTTGAAGTTTTATGTGCAAAAAATTAGATTGGTAGTAATGGCTGAATCAGTACCAAACTGATCAGATCTGAGTCAGCAAGATAAAGTAAGTAATCCAGTACTCTGGATTGGCTTTTACAGGGAGCAATTAATAAAATATTCATTGAACAAGCCCTGTTAATATTACAAGTAACAACTTTTTTTCAGTGATGAACCTTTTTGACTCTAGACATGTAACAATCCTTGCATTTTATTTTCAATATAAGCATCAACTAAGGTTGAATTATCTGTATTCCTCTAGACTGCATCTGATTTAAAATGATCAATTTACTGGAGCATTTTCCTATCTACTGTTTAACTGGTAATTAGTTTCAAGTTAATAAAATAATTCTCTCTAAAAAAACACATCAGACTTCTAGTGTCCGAGGGGAGATGAATACTGAGGTTGTATATTCATAAAGATCTAATGCTACTAACTGGATCAGTAACTCTTGTGACAGACTTGGGCTGTGCATGACATCCAGAAATTTTTGGAATCTGAAGGAATTTGGTGTAAGAAGTCTGGGAAACAGAAAAAATATTCGTGGAAGCAAGAAAAGTCAAGTACAGTTTCACTGCTACAGGGGACCACTGAGTACAATGCCGGTCTGTCATCATGACTTGTGTCACAATAAGTGACCCTAGCCTACCTTAACCTAATTTTCACATTAAAATGAACTTCATTTCTAGGATGTGAAAAAGGTTTATGGGGCTGTCAAGATTGTCGAGAACTTTCAGCCTCATTCTAACACGTAAGGGAGGCAATTTAATATGAAGCTTGTGGAAGATCATTGTAAAAAAAATGTGTTTGGACCCTGGCTTGCACCAAGCACTTGAGAATGTTATAAACCCAGGAGAGATTGAGAAGGTTGATTAAAATGGTTCCTAGACAGATAAAAGGGACAGCACTTATCAAAATAACAATATATGATAATGTGCTGTCCCGTTATTGTAGACTACAGTGTATATTGGTGTCTTACCAAGCCATTGGGAAGCCTAGCCAATGGTGGATCGCTACAGACCTGACTCTACTTCTCCATGATTGGGTTTTTCATGGGTTTCATGCCTGTCTGCCTTTGGGCATCCTATATATTCCAGCAAACACAGAATATTTTTTTTCTTCCTTCTTGTTCTGTGGTCATCTCTTTCTCATAGAAAATAGATTTCAGAGTAATCCACAAAGAAACAAATCCATATGTTGTATAGCTGTTGAGGGGAAAGGGAATATAGCCTGTTACTTAGTACCTTAGTTGTAGTCTCCTCTCAGGCTTCTCTATACAGGCAGGCCTTTACTAAAAGAAAAATTAAATTCCCCTTTTACAGTCTCACCTTTGCTATGTTCATAGACTTTAAAGGAGATTGGCTTGGTCACAGCACCTACAGTGATGGATCTGAACAGCTCTGTGGCTCTTAAAGCATTAGTGGTCTGTGATGAGCAATACAGGACAGTTATGAAGGATGGATGACTGGTAATTTTGGTGAAGCTCTGTAAGCATTTACTATATATCTCTTTTTAGTGTATCTGCTTACCCATTTTATCACTGATATAGACACAGTTACGATTTGCATTTTCTGGAAGAGTAAATGTGCAATGCTATAAATTATTCATTACACCTGTGTATTTCAATCAGAACAGGAGACAATAAACAGCAAGAAAAACAGTAATAAAGGCAATGAAACATGTATTAGAGTCCATTCTCGCTAAGGTACTGGCAGAACTAAGAGATTGCCCCAAGTTGCCCACAAACATATTCTGCTACTTCTTATTAGAAAAAAGCATTTCCATTAAGCAGTGCACTTTATGATCTTCTGTGGAGCAACTTAAGGTTTGCGCAGAGTTGACACTTTATGAATGGTACAGAGTTACATGAATGTTCCACGTCACCATTCATAGTTTTTTTCACATCTAAATCTTGCTGAATAAACTCATTCCTCCAATCAAAATGTTATCTTTATTTAGTTTTTGCAGGAGTGATTTGCATCGGTTTAGGGGCTTTTTAAAATACAAATTATGTTTAAAATGTATTTATAAGTAACACTGAAATTTTTTTGTTTTATGCTTTAATACCAGGTTAAAAAAATCTTGGCTGTGTTTAAGTAAACATCTTAATTCAGGGCTCATGTTCTGTCTCTGAGCCTATGGCTGTCGTTGCTAATGCTTATATTAACATACTAATATCTTAGCTGACACGGGGTTAAAGTCAGGCCATATAATAATCCCTGGCATTCCTTGTTACCTTTTATGATATAAGAATATTAACCCCAGAATTCAAACATTGCAAATTGGAACACGTAGAGAGTTTTGATCCCCAAAGCTTTATTACAGCAATTATATACAAAACTTAATGATTGAGAGAAAAAAAGACACTTTGCAGTCAAGGATAGGTGCATCCTTTTTCTGATCTTGGAACACCATAGTATCTTACTGATTTATCAGAGAAACTTATTCTTGCCTACAAGCTTTGCTTTCCCAGAGTCTTATCAGTGGAATGTATGTAATAGGATTTGGGAACCGAGGTCAGTTATGTTTATAGTATGACAGGACAATTCAGATTGGAAGGGAGCATAGGAGGTCTCTAGTCCAACCTCCATCTGAGGTTAGGGTCAGCTGCGGGCTTGGAGTGGGATGCTCAGCTGAGTCTTGAAAACCTCAAAGGATGGAGGCAGCACAGCCTCTCAGGACAGCCTGTTCTGCTGCTTGACTGCCCTCATGGAGATAGGTTTTTCCTTCTATCCAACCTGAACTTCTCTTGTTCCATTTTATTCCCATTGTTGTCCCAATGTGCAGCACTGTGAAGATCCTGGCTGTCTTTCCCATAACTTCCTGTAGGTGCAGGCAGGCTGCTGCTAGGTCCCCTTGGAGCCACCTCTTCTCCAGCTGAACAAGCCCAGCTCCCTCAGCCTCTCCTCACAGGACAAGCAGCCCCCAGTTGTCTTGGTGACCCTCTGCTGAACTCGCTCATCTTTCCTGGCAAACCAAAACTGGATGCAGTACTGTAGATGTGGTCTAACATGTGCAAGGCAGAGGCAGATAATCACTTCCCTGGATCTACTGTCTATGCTGCTGCTAGCACAGCCCAGGATGCTGCTGGCTTTCTTTACTGGCAGAGCACAGTGTCCACCAAGGCTCTCAAGGACCTTTTCAGCACAGCCGCTTTCCTGCTTGCCAGGAAGCACACTGTAAAGTTCAGATCATGAAATGAAGACACGAAATATTTTATTCCAATTTCCAAACAAGACATTTTGACATATTTTTGTTCCTTCTGGGGGTTTTTTTGAGCAGTTAAAACTCAATTACGTTGATCTAATTTTGCAGAGAACTAGGGTTATGACAGAACTGAACATCATTCTGTCTGCATTTCTTAAATCAGTTGTAACTACTAACCTATCCTCCTTCTCAGGAATATCCTTTCAAAAGGTTTAAATAATATTATTCCATTTATTCAATTCAGCCTGACTGAAATGTGTGTTATGTTTCTCATGTTTTACTGAGATTTTGCAGGAGAGGAAAATATACTATGTAAATTGCCTGTGCAGGAAGAAAAATGGCAAGAGGAAAATTGAAGCAAAAATAGTATCTGCCAGAAGTCCAACAGTTATTATTTGACAACTGACTTGCAAAACAGGGACAGGATTTGTGTGTTTAAATCATACCAGTAAATAAATAAATTAAGCCCTTATGCAGCATTTTATGCAGAATACTGTGGACTTTATAGCTTGTTTTTTTGCTGTTTGTAATGAGAAAGGACAACAGATTGGAAGAAGCCAGCATTAAACCATAAATTAATGAACTGTAATATCTTTATATCCCATTGTGAGCTAATGTTAGATTGTCATTGGTTAAATGCTTTCAAGGACTGTATTAATAACATTCTAAAGCGAGAGATGTCAGTTCCCTAATGGAATGGGGCCATTCAAGCAATATATTTTAAGACTGGTCAGCAAGCTAGCAAGAGTGAAGTGTATGCATGGAGACAAGGGAAAAGGAAGATCAGAGGATCATCACTTAATCCTTCCGTCTTAGATTGTCAGAGATAAGAGAATAAATCAGGTTTTCACAAGAACAGTTTGTCCTGCTGGGCTTGTGTGATGCTGCAGTTGCACGAACAAAAGCAACAGGAGAAGATTTTTATTATGATATTGCTCTAAAAATGAAATAAAGGAAAATAAAAAATAATCCTCCCTAATTACACAACAGAAGTTGTTAAAAATATCTTTATGCCTTCCAATTCCACAGTAACGTTCATCCCACAGGGGTTTAAAGATTTCCTCACTAAACTCACTTCGCTCCCCATCCTTAAGGATGGGGCATCTATTTCTGCCATGTTCCACTGCAGCTGCTTAAAAAATGGAGATTGGATATGAAGGAGAAAGAACTCTTTAAATGAAAATACAGGGGTATTGTAGTAGAATGTGGTGGAATTTAGCCATTTCCTGGAATAATAACTTTTTTTTTTGAGAAGTATTAAGTCTATACTTGAAGGCATGTACTACTGGGTCTACAATTTCAGAGTATTTCTCTTTTTTGTTTAAGGAGGTGAAAGTACATTTGGAGCAGAACTGCACAGTCAATAGAGAACCAGCCTCTTTCTCTACCTTTCTACCTGTTATGATCCATAGGTGCTTAGATGTTCTCTTAGGCCAGAAACCGTTCTCTCTGAGCTAAGTTAGCCATGATAGAAAACGAGATTGGTGTGGGGTCAGACAATATGGTGCTAACAGCATGCTGCACTGAGGAAGCAACACACTGGTTTTGAAAGCCAAATGGGGTGCTGGAGGCTTTAGGATTGCTTGGAAGGCATGAAGCTGGCTTGCATTAATTCTCAGTAGAAGGTGTGAGGTAGTCTGAGGTGGGAGAAAGTTTGATGCTTATATTCAGGGTTCTATTGGAAGCTCTGCCGAGATCTAGTTATGCTTCTGGACATTTAAATTGCTCATGTATTTACTGGGATTGGTAGAGTCTGTACCCAGGCAGCATCTTGCCATCTGCTGTTACAAGGAGGGGTTTCATCTGGGAGGTAGAAATGGAGAAAATGCTTCTAATTTAAAATAAGAGCTGTGGAAATTACAGTGTGGGTGGTCCAGGGATAACCAAGGATATGTATGTAGTTGCTGTCTGTTAAAAGTAACATATTTTTAAAACAAACAAATAAACCAGACCAAAACAAAATGGCATTTTTCATAATGCAGGGCTTGATTACTGATTCACTTTCACCTAGGAACATACAGCAGTACAAAAGGTTGCATCTCTGAACGATTGGAAGTGACGATCAGCAGATCATGGCATACTGGTGGGCGTGTGGGGAGGTTTACAGTTCCCATATGTAAGTCAAATGATGTAGATACATCCTTTGGAACCTGTTTTCTGTGTGCCAAGGAGCACTCCCTCCTCTAGCACACAGCGTGACTCTGATGGTTTTGGGTGTGCCTCTGTCATGGCATTAAGGTCACACCCTAATATATGGGGTTGATTACGTGATTATTCTGCCTTTATTAGTACCAACTGTACATTGGTCAGACTCATTTCTTCTAAAATGGAAAAAGAGAGAAATCTCCTGTGTGTCCACAGCGATCTATTCTAAACCAAATAGTAAATTCACAATGGCCAGAAAGGTAATATAGTGAATATCCTGCAGGGCCTTGTTCCAGTTAAACTTCTGAGAGAAAAGATGGTTAAATGTAATCACAAAAAGTAGTCCAGTCCTCACAAATTTTTAGAAGATGATATTGTGACCCATAAAAGGAATATATTAGTCTTTATCTTTTATTAGTTTTTACATGAAAGACTGTCACTTTCTGTTAGAAGGTAACATTTTTATGAGTTGTTTGAAAGCAATGGAACAGTGAATTTTTATTTTTGGTTTATCACAAAGGACATTGTATGCTTTTGGCAAAATGCTAAATTTTTCTTGGTGAATCCGAGTTAAAAAAAAAAAAAAAAAGAGGGGGCTAGCAAGAGCAACAGATGGGGTATACACTATGACTGGTGATAGAGGATCATCATGGGAACATAACTGTTTCTGATGGCTTTTCTGTTTTAATGGTATTGTTGTTTGAAAAAATCCAGGATAAGGGCTGCTCCAAGCTTGCATTTCTTACACCTATTCTGTGTGAAGCAAAAAGTTCAATAGTTCTAGCATTCCTGGATGCAGTTTGCTTGGATTTTCATCATAGGAAGAGAGTTGTGCTTTATTGTGGTGACAACAGAAGCTCTCAATACTGTGCCAGGCATCAGCGCAGAAGGTGGCATGTGGCTGTCATAGCCAAAAGGAAAAGAAGACAGCATGGATTAAAATAGTTTTTAGGCACTTTTGAGGGTGTTTTACATGGCACTTTAAGCAGTTTAAAGATCAGGAGTGATCCACATGCTCATTTGGAAACCATCACTTTAGAGACAATCACAAGGGCTCGTGAGGTCGTTGTCCATGTCTTCTGCCTGTGTATGCGGAGAGGACACCAGTCCCTTTTTACAAAGACAGAGAGCAGAAATTGTGTAGATGTGTGACCTCTGGCACAACATTGGGAGTGACAGAGAGAACTGGTTTCTACTTTTTCCTTCCCCACACGGACTTACCAGGGAAGCAGTGAAGAAAAACAGTTACTGCTGTTTCCCATACTTCAATTTCCTTTGTGTACATAAAGAAAATGGAAAGAGATGGTGTGCAAAATAGGAACAGAAAGCAGAGCTGAATAGCAAGGAAGGTGAAATATCAGCTGATGGCTGTGAATATTGAAATATGTGTCCATCCCTAAAAGACATGATTTGTGGTGGCCATCCCACACTTTACTCATAGTGAATGAGGGAGATTAGCACAGCTGAAGATCACCTTTATTTACTGAGATTCCTTACATTCTGTCTGCAGGAACACTTCAACTGCACACCTGCCCATCCCTAACCTATAAATTCAGTCCTCAAATCCAAATTTGTCCTTTTCTGCATCTCTTCATGGCTGCTATTTTTTATCAGGGCTTGTTGTAATTTTTCTCTTCCTTGGCCTTGTTGGACAGAGTGATGTCTGTGTCTTCTCATACGTAGAGTGGATGGTGCAGATGAAAGGCTCACAGGATGTGTCCCCATCACTCATTCACGGGGAGAGGTCAGGCTTGAACCAGAACTGCCCTGATCTGCTGCACCTCTGCTTTCCTCCAGCCCTTGCTTCTGCGAGTGTGGTGCAACTCCAAGGAGGAGCTCTTTCCCCCCTTTGGGGAGGACACTTCATTAAGTGGCTTCCCAAAGGAAAACTGGAATTCATGGGAGGACTGCAGAGCCGCTCAGCCAGCTGCAACCACAGCGGCGTGACTTGAGAACAGCACAGGCAATGCTGTAATGAGTAAGACACTGCCAACTGTTACTTCATCTGCCTTGAGAGTTTGGGAGTAAAGAAGCAGAGAAAGGAAAGGAAAGTGCAGCCAAAGGTACTTAAATATCATTAGAGTTATGTAAATCAGGCAAGTTAAAAAGACAGAACTGAAGTGTTATTTCTCTCCTGGGGAGTTCTGGGGAGAGCTGAAAGGGGAGAGTGATATCTTGAACAAAGATGAATTAACAATTTTTTTACAATGTGAGATTTTGTGGGTAGACAAGAAATAACCTGATATTGATGTCTTATTTTTCAAGGTTGATAAATATAAATACAGAATATGATCCTTAAAGAATAATATTTTTCAAAAGGTTCATACATGGCTTTAACATTTTCACTGTGCTGAGTGTTGGCCCATGAAACAAAAATAAATACATTGATGTGGATTTTTTTTTGTTACTGTCCCAAAGTGATTAAAGCGGTTTATGTTTAACTGCACATTTCTTAAATTATTTTGGGTTATACCTAAGTAATTCAAAGCTTAGAGTAGCTAGTAAAAACAGGGCTATTAAAGGCCACAAAAAATCATCTACTTCCCCAACTCTTCTCATCCATGGACAGGATCCATTACACCTGTGACTTTAAATACTGAAAAGGTTATTCCGTACAAATATGTCTGCTAGCAAGGATGATGTTCAACTGGAGTACTGAAGGCCAGTGCAGAGCAGCCTGCCCTGCACTGCTCTGCTGTAACAGGTGTGGGTGACTGATGGGAGCGATCAATTCTGCTCAGGGCTTGCCCTTCAAGGGGGTTTTGCTCAGGTCAAGATGGGGCGACTGTATTTATAATTGTATGTCTCTAAATGTCCCAGATCTTTGCACAGAGGTTCAAAATTAGGAGGAGTGTATGAAAGACTAATCAGAAAAGTATGGACAGATTACTAAATAATTCTCTGGTCCATGTGGCAAAGGACAGGCAGTAGCATGTTGTGAAACTCTAGATCAGTATTTCCTATGTTACAGATTTCAGCTAATGCCTCTTCCTATTCATTATATGGGAAAGCAAAAATCTTGTCTGAGTTAAGGTGCTAAGGATGGAGGTATTAACATGTGGAGATGTGCCTTTCCACATGTAACCAACTTACTATAGCAATGCCACCTGCAAGGAGAGAGGCATACTGTAATCAAAGCTCTCAGCAGTGTGCAGAGAAGTAGCAGATGAAGAGGCGGGGAGTTGACATAAGAGCTGAGGAGCATCCAGCCAGGGACAGTGCTGGTTTTTATGGAAAAAAAAGAACATGCACAGAGAAGTCAGCAGCTAACAGAATGTAGACAAAGCCCAGTACATGGAAGCATTTTTGCCTGAAACTGCCAGTACATCTGCACTGCAAAATACTGTCCCACAGAGATAAACAAGAAAGCTGACTGTGGATGCAAGGAATTCTGCCTGAGATTACTTTGCTTCTCAGGAGCATTTCACAGCCTGCCCTGTACACCTAAACCAACTAACGTAAAGCTGCACCTTACAGGCTCCAGTGCGATATGGACATACCCTGATTCACAAAGTGTAGAGGTTGAGGCTGATGAAGGTTATGACGGCTCATAAATCTGAGCATTTGTTACAGACAGTGGCTTTAGCATAATTTATGGGCAAGTCCTTGACTCTTCACATCAAAGCAAAGTGAGGGATTCAGAAACTATTCATAATAAGAAAGTCTATCTGATATTAAATGAGGCTGTCTTAACAATGTACCACAGTACTAAAAATGTGCAATTGTTTTGGCCATCTTGAGGAGATGTTAGGTTTCAAACATTTGAGAAGTGGTTTACGACAATAGCTGGTCCAGGGGTTTTCTGTCAGCCCCAAGATTTTCAGCTCTAGATGCTGTTTTGGAATTACAATTTTCTTCTCCAGTGCTGCCCACTGGACCTGACCAAAGTGGGATTTCTCAGCTTTTTTTGCAGGAAGAGAATAATCAAATTCTAAAAGACTTAAATAAGCGTGAAATCCCTAGGAATTAGTAAATGTACTACATGTGAAGAAAAATGCCTGAATGCTAAGAATTTTAATGACCAATGAAAGGATTTTTTGCTTTGTATCACATAATGGATATTGTGTACACACCACAGTGTCCTTGAGAACCTTCTGCTCTGGGGGCAGCAGTAGGTATTGTAAACTGTGCATTGGGATTAGCCTGTCTGCTTTGCCCACCGACTCTGAGGGGATGCTGCTTGAAAGCTCATATTTAAACTCTAGGTCTTTCCAATACAAATGGTTGTTCTAGCTTTTTCATGAAATTGCATGAGTTTGTCAGAGCTGTTAGACTTGTCAGTAGGAGAAAATCCACATTAAGGAGGAACATGTGACAGTGCTTAAGAAGAGGCAGAAGATACCGTGTTTCAAGGAGGACAGAAAAACAATCTCAAAGAAAAAACTGCTGTTTCAACCTTACAGTAAGATGCTGCTTTGATGATATTTCAACAAGACTATACTTTTCAAACATATCTAAAAGATGTCTTTAAATATGAGCCATAGGAAACTGCACAGGTACCTGCTAATTGGGCCACTCCACTGAGAGGCTTTTGACATGAGTCATAGGTGAAACTAAGTCATATGTTCATAACGCTGTTTTATTCATAAATCTTAGCTGAGAGATACAGAAGTGAATTATGCTTTTAGGCATACAGGAGTAAAGATGAACAATGGACTGCACTTTTTAGAAACCTGAGAGTTGTTCTGAAAAGATGCAAAATGATTCCCAGCTCAGCAGAACCTCACTTGCAGAACTGCAGTCCCCAGAGGTCAGCAGTAACAGGGAGACCACAGCCCACCCCTCAAACAGGCAAGAAATGAGTAACCTTACTGAGTCTGGACTCCAACATAAATTGGGAAATAAGAGCAGCTGCTGCTCACAGAATCAAAGTATGATAAAAGGCAGACATTTCCATCTGATGGTGAGTTCAGGACTCAGTTGGGTCTCACAGACCCTGACACACAGTGGGGGAGAAATCATGTGGCCTAAATCAGCAGCAGCTGCTGTATCAGAGGCTTAGTGGTTTCTCACTCCTGTGACAGGTAGCTGCTTGGGAGCCAGTGTGCTTCGTGGTGCTCTCCTGCAGGCATTGTAAATGGAGATTTTCTGCTCTGAAAACACAGCAAGACTCTTTCAAAACCAACGAGGTGATACTGTATGCTGCTCTACCTTGGTGCTGCCTAGGGGCACAGGGGAAGAGGCAGGCAGCTGGTTTGTGGTCCTGCCTTGGAGGGGTGTCTTACGAAGTTCTCCAGGTGAGGAACCTGGGAGCTGCTCAAGCTAGTGCTCTCTGTGGTGCAAAAAAACCTGGATCACCCACAGGGCAGCAACAAATGGCTGACTGAGGCATGCAACAACCCGATTTCCTATTCTTGGGTGCTACAGTCAACTGCCTCTCCGCAGAGTCTGTGTAAAACAATTATACTGCTTCAGTAGATTTTTATAACCTCTTTGCAGAGATGTAAATGTTTATCCAGACTATAAAGCCATGGACAATCTGAATGTATATTTCAATCTCAGTTCTTCTGCAGCTTCATCCAGAAAAGGAGCAGGTTGGACACCATGCAGAGGTGCTGTGTACCATCATTTGAATCCAGTGGCCTTGGCTGTATTCACATGAAATAAAACTGTGACTTAACTGCCTGCAAGTGTGGGGACTTTCTCCTTGAAAGCAGTATAAAACCATGGAGATTTGTTCCTTAAAATCTATGTCTCAACTCCCTTTCACAGCTTTCATTGAAGTGGCTAACACTTAATGAGGCCTCAGAAACATTTGTACAATTCTTATGGGTACTTGAGGACCTAAACCAAGTCCTGACTATGTGACCCCAGTTTTATTCTGCTGTGTTTGGTCAGCTTTTTAAGTTCTCTTGCTGAGAATAACTATCAATTCCTAGATTTTTCTTTGAGTTTGTTTTATCTGTCTTCTTTAGAGTGCTCTGTAAGAACACTGACCTCATGGCACTGCTTTCCTTGGCAAATGATGTCTTCAGCTCAAGTTGGAATGTGCAATTTGCATAAGACAAGTAAAAACTATCTCACACCCTGTTTAGAAATACTGGTTAGAAAGTAGAGCAGTATAATATAGGAAGGGGCTGCAGAAGAAAACATGTATCTCACAAAAAAACCCCCCAATCATTAGAAACAATATATATTTAAATTACAAGAAACTCTCCTCCAGGGGTCCTGGAAAGACAAATGCATGAATACTCTCAGATCAATATCAGGAAAAGAAGAAAAAAAAAAAAAAAAAAACAACAACAAATAGCAACACATCTCTTGTGGAGATAGGGAGGACACAGATCCAAGGTGCACAATGCAACTGGAGTGGGGGGTCAGGAGGGTTATGTTCAGCCCTCAGGTGCAAAAAATAAAGCCCCCTCCCCCAGCAGATGACCAGCTATCCATAAACTAAGTGAAAACAAGAACCTGCCTTCTCTAGCCCTGTCTGATAAGGACCTCACATTGTCTACACCTGCTTCTTATGCTTAGCTCATTTTCATTTCTCTGCCTCCTTCAGTTGGAGAGATGGATAATCACGAGCTCTGTTAGCATGCTGAAGTTAAGCACCTGAAAGGACTGCTAATCTGTTTCGACTTGATCAGATAGCAGCTGTAACTTAGCAAAGTGCTGGGCTGCATTTGAGGGAAGGTGTTTATTATTTTTGTTTTGCAGATAGCTACTGTATGTGTCAGTATATTCTTTTAATCAAAGTTCCTGTCCTGTGAGTGCCTTGAGATGCTGTCTCCTGGGACAGGCAATTGTATGGTGATGTTACTGAGGTGAAAGGAGTGCTATCTCTGAATTCTTGTCTCTTTTTTAGATGCTGAGAATTTGCTAATGTGTTGTGACTGTTTTGCACAGCTGCTGTGGTGCATAATCCTGTTTGATATGGCTATCCTGTGGCTGCTTTGCATTATGGAAGACATGCAGCCATTGAATTTCCCTTCTGGCAGACCTGGTATGTCAGTCCTGGTGAACAGGCATTGCCTGTGTCATATTGCATTGTTCTGGCCTTAAATTCATAGGCTTGTCTTCAAAGAGTACTATTTCCACCCTGGTCAAGGGGAAGTTTATACTTTGTGTGAAAAAGGTGCATGTAAGAAATTGTGAGGTAACCAGAAATCCTGGCTCTCTTTAGGCTCAGCTGGAACTTGAATACTGCCTTCAGTGGGGCCTGAGAATGAACCTGAGACTTATTGCTTAGTTACTCCAAAAAGCAGAGCTTAGGGTTTCAAGTCTATTTTCTCCTTGCTGTCCTTCTGTAGTCCTCCTCCCACCTCCTTTCTTCAATCTATTTCCTTAAAATAGTAGTTCTGTCTGTATTTTTTTTTCCATGTATACCTAGCCCTAATTTTAGGCATAGACAAAATGGAGGGTGCCTGTCTGCTTGGCTTTATGCTAGAGTTAGACCTGGTGAAAGTGGCAGTGGCTGCTGCCAAGAGAGGTGTTGGGATACGTTGGTTGATAGCAACAGACTGCTGCAGAAAACAAGGTAATGGAAAATCAGTGGAAAAAAAGTTGCTCCTCTCAAATGTTTAACTCTGCTCTTAATTCCAGTTTTGTCCTACCCACTCCGGTAGCAGAAGTAGCCTGGCCCTATCTTCTCCTGCTCTAATGGTATGTACATTGCTAAGAATGCTTGAGTCAACTCTGCTTATAGGCTTTTCTCCAGTAACAGCGAGGGCTAGTTTTACTGGAATTAAAGAAGAGCCCTTGCTCTTTTGACTTGAATGCCTGTTGGATCTGGGTTACAGCTTGTTAGAGACTTATGTCTTGATTTAGACTCCCATCAAATAAAATACTGCCAGTGGGAGTCCTCTCTGCAGGATTCTCCAGTGTCTAAAGAGATTTTTGGTGATTTCATGTCCTAGTATCTTAATGCATCTCAATTGTTTTAATGTTTGGTTTTCTTTCTTAGCTTAATAGGGGCAAACGGGGAGAAACCTTGAAGTGGTCTCTGGAGCCTAATTTTTGTTTAGATATTTAAAAAGCTGAAATGTAAATAAAAATGCTGCTACTTGCCTTACTTTTATTAAATTCTAGGCTGTTCATATAAACCAGTATTGTTCATGCCGAACCTGTAGGCTAACTAATAGCTTCTGGGCTGTGCTCTGGGCTTGTCTATCTTCTGCACTGTTATTCCTCTGGTATTGTTGAACACATTTTGCCTTTGGTTATACTCATTTTAGTTGGTGCAATAGTAAAAGGAATGAGTTTCTCTGAAGATGGCTGGCAAAGATTGCAAAGATGTTTTTTTAAAGATTTAGCAAGGGTCAATTGGAAGTGCGCTTGTCTCCTGCCAAGTTTATGATGAGGCCACAGCACCAATTAGTTGCATTATCTGAAGACCGTTGCTTTAACAGTCTGCTGTCTTCTGGGTAGTTTTATAAGTGTTATAGTAGTTTTATAAGTAGTCTTCAAAGCTTCCGTGCATTTGTGAACTGTAAAGCTCTGTAGCAACATTTATGCAAGTTTATTTTTTCCTCACAGCAAATAAGTTTGAATCGGCTACCGCTGTGCACTTAACAGCAGCACAACACTTTTTACTCACAGAGCACTCACTGGGCAAAATTAGCCTCTAAAAGCAGTTGTGTTGGGAGTGGAAATGTATTTTATCCAGAAGAACTCCAAGTGTAGAAAAAACCCAAATGACTCAAAGGTAGCATAAAAAAATCGCTGGCATAACCAGGACTTCCATCTGTTGAGACCCTTTTTCAAAGTTATGAGGCATCTCTTGCCCACTGGCAGCTTCCTCTCGTTGATGTGGCACTCTGAAACTCAATCTGGGCTGAGGTTCTTAGTTTATGAGTGCATCTCAAAAGCTAGGCTTATACAAATATGTTTATGCTTCAGTCAAAGTTGGTGCTAAATCAGCTGCAGCCACCCCGGGCCAGTTCCCTAAGGATTTATTCAGCTTCTTATGTTACTTTTGATGTCCATGCTGTTATAACTGCATAGCTACCACTGCCCAAATGAGCTAGTTTAAATCTGCATTGAGTTGCACTGTAGACAGCCTAAACCTCTCTCAGCAGAAGAATGCTTACTCAGTATTTTAGAAACTCAGTTTACCAGACTAGCAAGCTGCCTGTGGGATTAGGAGGCTGCCTGTCTCTGTGTTCCTGTTGTCAAGTGTTGGCCCCTGGGTTTATCAGTCCTTGTGATTTGCGTAGTTATAAAAAACTGCTTGCAAATGTTTGCATTAGAGATGTCATCTTCATCTGTGTGTGTAAATATGTTGCTGTTTCTATCATTTCCCCAAACCGTTGATTGTTCATCTGTCATTTTCAGTGATCACACCCACTGAACTCCAGTGTGCAATAAATTACCTTCTGATCAAAATGGGTTTATTTACCAAATGTTGCAGGGAAGCAGCCTGGCAGAAATTTATACTTAGCTGATAAGAAATGTCAGAGCTGAATATTTATGCGTTAATTGCTGTACCAACAATATGCTTAATCTTGCCTGCAGGATCACCACAGAATTACCTCAATTAAAGACAGAAAAGATTGGTGTAGACAGATGATGCCAGTCCGTTCCCATGGTCTATTACAGCATTCCCCTGCCCTCCCCATAATAGCTTCTCAGGGCTTGTCCAACCTAATATTAAAGGAGTCTAAGAGATGGAAGATTTCACTATGTCCTTTGGGAGATATTTCTACTCTTGCAATGGTTTTTTTCTGATGCTCATATCACATTCTTGTTTCCTTAATTTCATTCGTATTAATATTCTTTTATTATAAATGATGGCAATCATTGATATAAGAAAATGAAAGTAGAATCAGTGCCATATTTAAATACTACGGTAAAGTAAATGTAAAACTTAATTGATGTACTCTGTAGATTCTGATCCTTTTTGTATTTTAATACCTGACATGCTATCGAATATAAACTACCACACCGGCACCTAACGTAAACCAGTATTACCACTAAAAGTGTCCAGAGATTAAAAGATTCTGACATTTTAATTTTTTTTTTATTTTTTACTAGCAGCTAGATGCTTGAATATTTCAGACAAAAGCAAAGGCAATGTGACAAAGTGACTGTATTTCAGTATAACGTTATGTATTGAAGAGACGTGTGCCAAAGAGTAGTATGGTTATTATCGCTATTAATGTGGCCATCCAGATATTTCTCCCAAAGTGGAAATGATAAGTGCCATATGGATAATCTAGCAATGCTCAGTAGCTCAAACTGGCCCTTTCCTACCTCCTTTATGGTTAAACAGGACCACATGATCTGCAAAACCAGCAGTTCCTTTACTACAACCACCAATAATCACGCAGTCCCAAAGTTTCTGTTTATTTGTCTAGGAATAGAACAAAATTGCCACTTTACATTTATATCACTGTTTATTGAGTGTTGAACTGAAAGAACCTGTGTGTATTTTTTCTGCATATGCTTTTCAGAGGGGTGTGTGTGTTACACATTGAAGTATGGCATTCTCAATTTGTGCAATGGAATCGCTGTCAGTTCAGATAATCTTTCCAAACAGTTCATGGTAAACTTAGTGGAACAAATGAGCGCATGCGGTCTGAGGAGGAGATGGGAATTATGTATCAACAAAGCGATACGTGAACTGCTGTGATGTTATTAGGGTTTTTTTTTTAAAGGCATGAAGAGAAGCTTTAGTTGTTGTATTACATGTTATTGTAAGAGCTGGACAAAACCTGCAAAAAGTTCTATTTTATGCTATCAAAAATGTCAAAACATAGAATGGTTTAGATTGGAAGGGACTTTAAAGATCGTCTAGTTCCACCCCCTGCCATGGGCAGGGACACCTTCCACTAGGACAGGTTGCTCAAAGCCCCGTCCAACCTGGCCTTGAACACTGCCAGGGAGGGGGTAGACAAGGATGTTGTGCGGGACAGTGTCAAAAGCTTTGCACAAATCTGGGTAGATGACATCAGTTGCTTTTCCCTTCCCCACCAGCTCTATAACCCCGTTGTAGAAGGCCACCAAATTGGTCAGCTGATTTGTCACCAAAATTTAGGTGACAAGAGTCTGCATATTCTTTTCTTTTACCTTTCCTGTTATTTAGACCTAATTGTCTTCTCAAAGTGCTCTTGCTTGTGTAGCTTTTGCCCTCTGCTGGAATAAAGCAAATGCAAGCCTGTGTGTTGCCACAGTAGGATTTGAAAAATGTGTGCTTTTGCTTTCCCATAATGGGTGAAATCAGTTTCAATTAAAATTTGCACTCATTTTGATCTAGAACACATAAAATATGCATGACTGCTGTGTGCCTGATTACTCTGCTCTCTACTGGCTGGAGGTCTGTTATTTGTTTATAACCTTAACACTAGTGCCACGTGTTGGAAAACCTTAGGTTGCTCTGGTGGTTGGAGCCAACAAAATATTTGGAACAAGAAGTCTTGTATGATCACCCTTAGGTGATGATGCTCATCCCTAAGCCCAGTAGATTACATTCATAGGCACCTTTAAAACTGTGTAATGGCTAACTGGCATCTCCTCTGTGTTTTGTTACAACCAGAGGGAATCACTGCCCTGTGTGTGGTGAGAGGGTCTGCATGCCACAAGCTGGGAGATGGGCACAGTGGCCGCTCCAGCCATTAGAAGCTACTGATTCTTGCTCATAATGAACTGCAAATAATAACTCGATTAAAAAATTAATGTGCTTCTGCCTGTTTCTGTTGTTATTACCTGTAACCCCCATCTCTCCCCAAATCCTACAGTGATAAGGGCTTGAGCACTTGCAGTTAAAGCTTGCTTTGTCCACAGGGAGCAGTCCAACAGAGAACTAAATGCATCATTTCCTGGTTTTTAACTTCCATAGGGTACCCATCTAAGAGGAAACCATGGACATTTCTAGTAGACCCCATTTCTGGCAACTGTGATGGTGTAGGGGTGCCTCTGTAATGCTGTCTTTGGGGCAACAACATGCCTTGAGCTTGTTATTGCTGTGGTTGTCTTTGCTTCCATGCAGGTATCGATCACAAGTGGCTTCACTCTTTAAGCCTCAGTCTACCTTTAGCTCTACCCAACTCCTGCTAGGGCTCTCACCGCAGCTAACTCCTTTGTCGATGTCCTCCCTTCATGTACAACTTATTTCTTCTTGATCCTTCCCTCATTCTCCCCTTCCCCCCACCCCCCCTTACGTTTGATGGGCTCTGCAGAGTCCTCCATAAATGAATGCTGAGTTAGATCACTTCATTATCAGAAAAATTTGTAGTGCCAGGGATGTAAACACCATTGTTTTCATTTGCATCTGGTTTCTAAGGCAGATGTTTCATCTCTCTGTCTTAAGTAAACTGTGTTCACATAAATGGAGAAGCTTAGCCTTAGTCTTTTCCAAAATTGTCCTCTCAAATCCTTCTGTGGAGAAGGAGAGGGAGGAGAACTCAATAACTTCAGGGAGGGGGGCAGGAAATCACTGTATATAATCTTGCAAAATCCTATAAACAACTGAGTGCTGCCAAGACAATTCTCTGGGTATCATCTGTGCTCCTCAGCAAAGAACAGGCCACAGGAGAGGCCAGATTACCCTTCAAGCAAATAATGCTGGAGTTGGGAAGCAGATGAATTTCTCTATATTCCACCAGAGTTAGAAATTTTCAAGTCAGTCAGAGAAGGGCAGGAACAGTAAACTGGCTGCATAGTAACTTTCTTAAATTTAACCAACAGCCTGGTTAAATAACACTGTTAAGGTTTCGCGGCCAAATCTCTCACAAATATTTCCAGAATGAAGCGTGGCTATGCAACCTTAATTCACCTGTAAGTGTGTATCCTTCACAATGTAATCCCTAATTACATTTCTCATAATGTTGTTCCCCTGTACACTACTGCATCAGCCTATGCACAGCAGCTATCTAATTTAGGCATGAATTAGGGGGATAGTAAAGGAGCATTGCTACAGCAGGCAAACAAAGAGTATATATAGGGGTCTGTACTGGGACTGGTACTGTTTAATATCTTCTTCAGTGACATAGATGGTGACATTGATTGCACTCTCAGCAACTTTGCCAGTGACAGCAAGCTGAGTGGTGCAGTTGACATGCCTGAGGGATGGGATGCCATCCAGAGGGTTCTGGACAAGCTTGAGGAGTGGGCCCATGTGAATGTCATGAGATTAAACAAGGCCAAGTGCAAGGTCCTGTCCTTGGGTCGGGGCAACCCCTGGTATCAATACAGACTGGGAGATAAAGGGATTGATAGCAACCCCGTGGAGAAGAACCTGGTAGATGAAAACCTGGATATGAGCTGGCAATGTGCGCTCACAGCCCAGAAAGCCAACCACATCCTGGGCTGCATCAAGAGAAGTGTGGGCAGCAGGGCGAGGGAGGGGATTCTCCCCCTCTACTCTGGGCTGGTGAGAGCCCACCTGCAGTGCTGTGTCCAGCTCTGGGAACACCAGCACAGAAAAGACATGGACCTGTTGGAGTGGGTCCAGAGGAGAGCCACAAAAATGATCAGGGGGACAGAACGCTTCTCCCATGAGGACAGGCTGAGAGAGCTGGGGTTGTTCAGCCTGGGGAAGAGAAGGTTCTGGGAAGACCTTACAGTGGCCTTCCAGTACTGAAAAGGGGCTTAAAAGAAAGATGGGGACAGGCTTTTTAGTAGGGCCTGCTGTGATACAATAAGGGGTAATGGCTTTAAACTAAAAGAGGGTAGATTCAGGCTAGATATAAGGAAGGCATTTTTTATGATGGGGGTGGTGAAACACTGGCACAGGTTGCCCAGAGAGGTGGTAGATGCCCCATCCCTGGAAACATTCAAGGTCAGGTTGGACAGGGCTCTGGACTGGTCTAATTGAAGATGTCCCTGCATATTGCAGAGGGATTGAAACTAGATGACCTTTAAAGGTCCCATCCAACCCAAACTATTCTATGATTTAAAAACTGTCCTGGGAACTACGTTCAGCTACTGTTTCTGTGCTATAGAAAGCCTTTCACTTAAACAGTGCTTTATCACTGTTGCTGAGAGGGGGTCTGAAGTGGAGGATAGCAGCGGGGGACCCTTCTGAAAGCATCAAAAAACCCGTGGCAAAACCACAAGCCAAGAAGGCAAAAGCCTAGGGAAGAGGGAGAGCCTCAAGCTGCCTCCCCCTGAGCGGGAAGAGTGAGCTACAAACGAGGGCAGCAGGGACTCAGGGTGGGCAGAGCCTGGAGTGACGACACCCAATGCCCCTCACGTACAAGAGCATCCCCCAGGGAGTGTGAGTGACCAGGAGCACGGCAACGGGACAGGGCAGGCGCATCCGAAGGGTGTGTGTGGGAGAGAAGCAAGTCGACAGCGGCCTGTCAGCTCTGCGCAGCCCCTGGACAAACAGTGAGGCTTTGATGAAAAGCAGGCCTTGGGAGCAAGATAAGAAACTGCCAAGTTGTGCCGATGTGACAGGAAAAAACATCAGACAGCTGCAACACTGTACTGTGGAAAAGTACTGAACTGTGGAAAGTTACCGCCGCGTGAACAGCGCGTGAATGAGAAGTTGATTGGTCTGCACAGCGCGTGTTAGAGTGGTCTTGTGCTGATAGGAGAAAAGGTAGATAGCTGTTTAATTGCTGATTTGCTAATTATGAAGTAAGAGCTTTAACCAGAGCATAAATATATATTGTTGTAACAGTAAAGTGTCTTTCCTTTTGCGCTTGATGGAGATTCTGTGCCTCAATACGCCACAGGTGTGGTGCGGCAACGGGACAAGCCAACAGGGCGTGGCGCGTCCGAAGGGTGCGGCCTGGCAACAGGACGTGGCGCGTCAGAAGGGCGGAACCTGGCAACGGGATGGGCCACCAGGGCATGGCGCATCTGAAGGGCGCGGCCCAGCAACAGAATGGGCCAATAGGGTGTGGCGAGTCTGAAGGGTGCAGCACGTCAACGGGATGGGCCACCAGGGTGTGGCGCGTCCAAAGGGCGCAGCCCAGCAAGGGGACAGCCCAATAGGGCATGGCACGTCCAAAGGGTGCGGCCCAGCAATGAAATGGGCCAACAGGGCGTGGCGTGTCTGAAGGGTGTGGCCCAGCAACAGGACGGGCTAACAGGGCGTGGCAAGTCCGAAGGGTCCAGCCCGGCAATGGAATGGGCCAACAGGGTGTGGCGCGTCACAAGGGTCCAGCCCAGCAATGGAATGGGCCAACAGGGCATGGCGCATCCAAAGGACGTGGCCCGGCAACGGGACGGGCCAACAGGTCATGGTGCGTCCGAAGGGTGCAGCACGGCAATGGGATGTGGCGCACCAAAGGGCGTGGCCTGGCAACGGGACGGGTCACCAGAGTGTGGCGCGTCTGAAGGGCGCGACCCGGCAACAGGATAGGCCAACAGGACGTGGCGTGTCTGAAGGGTGCGGCCCGGCAACGGGACGGGCCACCAGGGCGTGGCGTGTCTGAAGGGCACAGCCCAGCAACGCAATGGGCCACCAGGGCGTGGCACGTCCGAAGGGCGCGGCCCGGCAACGGGACAGGCCAACAGAGCGTGGCGCGTCCAAAGGGTGCAGCCCGGCAATGGGATGTGGCACATCTGAAGGGCACGGCCTGGCAACAGGACGGGCCACAAGGGTGTGGCACGTCCGAAGGGCGTGGCCAGTCTGAAGGGCGTGGCGTGGCAACAGGATGGGCCAACAGGGCGTGGCATGTCCGAAGATTACAGGAGAACTCAACGGATGAATTTGTGGCTCTGAGGCTGGTGTTACTGGCAGGGCTTTGGATTTTTCCTTCACGGGTTGGTATACAGGTCGCCAGACCTTTTGGCATCAGATGGGATGCACCTGTCCCAGAGCGGGAAAAGGATCTTGGGGCAGGAGTTAGCTGGGCTCATTGAGAGAGCTTTAAACCAGATTTGAAGGGGGAAGGGGACAAAACTGGAACTCCCACACATAAGCCCCAGGGTAGATTACCAATGTCTGTGGGCTGTTGTGCCAGTGATGACCCTCACCCTGCCATCTCAGTGGAGGCAAGGGATGGAGACGTGCAGCACAACAAAGATGCAAGGATACTGATGGATCAGTAACCATGGTAACACCTGTGAAAGCTCAGGCCAGACTTAGGACCTCTAAATGCAAAAAGGTCCTGGGGACATCAGCCCATCTGAAGTGCATGTGTACCAATGCACACAGCATGGGTAACAAACAGGAGGAGCTTGAAGCCATGATGAAACAGGAAAATGATGATGTAGTGGCTATCACAGAAACATGGTGGGATGTTTCCCATCACTGGAGTGCACCAGTTGATGCCTACAAGCTCTTTAGGAGGGATAGACAAGGAAGGAGAGGCATGGGGTGGTGCTGTATGTTAGGGACTGTTATGATTGCTTCGAGCACAAGTATAGTGAAGACTTTGTGTTAGAATCAGGGGGAAGGCCAACAGGACAGATGTTGTAGTAGGAGTCTACTATAGGCCACCCACCCAGGACAGAGAGGTGGATGAAATATTCTATAGGCACTTAGGAGAAATCTCACGATTGCTTGCCCTTGTTCTTGTGGGAGATTTTAACTTCCCAGCTATCTGCTGGAAATACATCACAGCGGAGCGGGACCAGTCCCGGAGATTCCTGGAATGGGTGGGAGACTTCCTGACACAGCTGGTGAATGAACCGACCAGAGAAGGTGCCCTGCTGGACCTCCTCTTTGTGAACAGAGAACGACTGGTGGAGGATGTGGCGGCTGGAGGCCAGCTTGGGCACAGCGATCATGAAATAATAGAGTTCTCTATTCTTAGAGATGCCAGGAGAGGGGGCAGCAGAACTGCCATCCTGGACTTCCAAAGAGCTGACTTTGTCTTGTTTAGGCACCTGCTTGACAGGATCCCTTGGGAGGTGGTCCTGAAGGGTATAGGGGTCCAGGAAGGCTGGGCACTCTTTAGGAAGGAAGTCTTAATGGCACAGGAGCAGCCTGTCCCCAGGTGCTGTAAGAGAAGCCAGCGCGAGAGAAGACCATCCTGGCTAAACAGGGAGCTTTGGCTGCAACTCAGGGAGAAAAGGAGAGTTTACGGCCTTTGGAAGAAGGGGCTAGCAACTCACAATGATTACAAAGATGCTGTGAGGCTGTGCAGGGCAGAAATCAGGAGGTCTAAAGCCCAGCCAGAAATTAATCTGGCTTCAGCAGTCAAAGATAACAAGAAATGTTTCTGTAAGTACATCAACAGCAAAAGAAAGACTGAGAGCCTCCATTCCCTGCTAGATGTGGGAGGAAACGTGGCAGTGAGTGATGAGGAAAAAGGCTGAGGTGCTTAATGCCTTCTTTGCCTCAGTCTTCAATAACAAGACTAGTTGTACTGAGGGAATCCAGCCTCCTCAGCCAGAAGACAGAGACTGGGAGAACGACCCCCCCGCAATCCAGGAGGAGATAGTGACCTACTGCATCACATAGACACACACAAGTCTATGGGACCAGATGGGATACACCCGAGGGTACTGAAGGAGCTGGCTGGGGTGCTCGCCAAGCCGCTTTCCATCATTTCCCAGCAGTCCTGACTGACCGGGGAGGTCCCGACAGATTGGAAATCAGCCAATGTGACGCCCATATATAAAGAGGGTCGGGAGGATGATGCTGGAAATTACAGGCCTGTCAGCTTCGGTGCCCGGGAAGCTGATGGAGCAGCTCATCCTGAGTACCATCATACAACACGTGTGGGACAACCAGATGATCAGGCCCAGTCAGCATGGCTTTATGAAAGGCAGGTCCTGCTTGACAAACCTGATCTCCTTCTACAACAGGGAGACCTGCTTATTGGATGAGGGAAAGGCTGTGGATGTTGTTTACCTTGACTTCAGTAAGGCCTTTGACACTGTTTCCCACAGCATTCTCCTGGCGAAACTGGCTGCTCGTGGCTTGGATGGGCACACGCTTTGCTGGGTAAAAAACTGGCTGGATGGTCGGTCCCAAAGAGTTGTGGTGAATGGAGTTAAATCCGGTTGGTGGCCGGTCACGAGTGGTGTCCCCCAGGGCTCGGTTTTGGGGCCACTCCTGTTTAACATCTTTATTGATGATCTGAATGAGGGGGTCGAGTGCACCCTCAGTAAGTTTGCAGATGACACCAAGTTGGGTGGGAGTGTTGATCTGCTCGAGGGTAGGGAGGCTCTGCAGAGAGATCTGGACAGGCTGGAGCGATGGGCTAAGGCCAACTGGAGGAGTTTCAATAAGGCCAAATGCCAGGTGCTGCACTTTGGCCACAACAACCCCCAGGAGTGCTACAGGCTTGGGGAGGAGTGGCTGGAGAGCTGCCAGTCAGAGAGGGACCTGGGGGTGTTGATTGACAGCCAGCTGAACATGAGTCAGCAGTGTGCCCAGGTGGCCAAGAAGGCCAATGGTATCCTGGCTTGTATCAGCAATAGTGTGGCCAGCAGGGACAAGGAAGCGATCTTACCCCTGTAACAAGGGGAGAGGCAGGGAAGCACTCTTCTGCCTTCTGCACCCTGCTCCCTGTGGCATCCCTCTCATGGGAGACAGTCCTCCACAAACTTTCCATCGTGAGTCCTCCCCACAGGATGCATTCTTCTGGAGATGCTCTGCGTGGGTCACCTCCACATGTTGCAGTCCTCCCAGCACCGAACTCCAACAGTGGGGGCTACTTCTTCCCAAGCCGGGGGAGCTTTTGAGAAGTTCTCTCAGGGGGCCACCACTGTCACCCCCTCCCCTGCTACCAAAAACCCCGCCACTCCAACCCAGCACATTCTCATGGAGGGAAGGTCTCCGAATGTGTCTGGCTGATGACATTCGTTCCCACGACCCTCCCATGCACCTGCACTCGATAAATGCAGGTGTATCTTGGATCTCCCCAGTTGCTCTATATGTGAAGCTTCAAAAGCTGAAAAACTCTGGGGATCCCATTCTGCAAAGAAACCATGGAAAAAGCAGCGTTACTCCTGGGGTGTAAAGAGTGAGAGCAGGCTGCATGCGTCATCCTCTGCCAGGCCGACCCTGCTCCGGGAGCAGCTGCCGCTCTGGCTGAGGTGCCAGCCTCTCCCTCCTTCCCTTCTCCCACTCAGGCGGCCAAGGACCCCTGTGCCCCCGCAGAGCCAACGCCCGGCCTCAGAGAGCATGGCGGGTAGCTGTGGAAACCTCAGGCTCAGTGATCCCAGGGAAAGTCCTGCTGCCCTGTCAAGGTGCTGGGCATCCTCCCTGGCAGCTCTGGGGTCTGAGGGGGCTCTGGGGCCAGTGCGGCCTTTGTTCCTCTCTCCCTCCTAATCCCGGCCGCGTTTCTCTTGGCCCAGCTCGGGCCCCTGCCACGGCAGGGACCGTCCACCCTCTCTCTGCAAGTGACTTGCTGGCAAAGCAGCGTTTCTGTCCTGGCCTCTTACCCACACGCACTCTCTGTACCTGCAGAGGGAAGGTCTGGGTTGGCTCTTTCTGCGCGGCGTACGTGAATGTTCCCAGCAGAGTTTCGCCCTCATATTTCTCATCCAGTCCCTTGGAAACAAGGCACAGTGGAGCAGGTCAGGCTCGAGCTGACCACGAGGAAAGGCTCACGCCAGCTCGGGGCCCGTGAGCTGCACCCCGTTCCTGCCGCCCCAGCGCGGGCTGGTGCTGATGACATAGAACTGATGCACCAGAGGTGGTGCTGCCTGCCAGAGGGACCTCAACAGGCGGGAGGAATGGGCTGACAGAAGCCTCGTGAAGTTCATCAAGGACTGAAGGACAAAGTCCTGCGCCTGAGTGGGGAACAACCGTCACACACCAGTACATGCTGGTGTTTATGTTCCATACCAAGTTGAACATGAGCCAGCAATGTGCCCTTGCGGCAAAGGTGGCCAATGGTATCCTGCACCTGCAAGAGCAGGTGGAGGGAGGTGATCCTTGCCCTCTCCTCAGCACTGGTGAGGCCACACCTGGAGTGCTGTGTCCAGTTCTGGGCTCCCTAGTACAAGACAGACATGGCCATACTGGAGAGAGCCCAGCCAAGGGCCAGTAAGGTGTTGAAGGGACTGGAGCGTCTCTTCTCTGAGGAAAGTCTGAGAGAGCTGGGATGGTTCAGCCTAGGGAGGAGGACCTCATCAATGTATATAAACACCCGAAAGGAAGGTGCAACAAAGACAAAGCTGGGCTCTTCTCCGAGGTGCTCAGGGACAGGACCAGAGGCAATGGGTGCAGACAGAAGCACAGGAGGTGCCCTCTGAACATCAGGAAGCACTTTTTTACCATGAGGATGACTGAGCCTTGGCACGGGTTGCCCAGAGAGGTTGTGGAGTCTCCTCCCTTGGAGATACTCAAAAGCCATCTGGACACAGTCCTGGGCAACCAGCTGTAGGTGGCCCTGCCGGAGCAGGGATGTTGGATCAGATGACCTGCAGAGGTCCCTTCCCACCTCAGTCACCTTCTTCCAAGCATTTCTGACAGAGACTTCCATTGGAAATGATGCTTGCACCAATGTGGTCCCATTTCCCTGCCAACAGAGGACAGTGGAAGTGGAGCTGTGAAGCAGCAGCCCACCAACCTCCCCCACCCTGTGCTGTGAATTAGCTTGACAACAGTGTGGCTGTGCACCTGAACTTGCCTATTGCCACATTAATACACTCAAAGGCACATGAGGAGAGCAAGGCAGAAGGAGGGCAGAGGTGCCCAAGCTCTCCCTGAAGAGCTGCATCCACTGGAGTGAGAGGGACAGTCTACTGCTCTTCAGGCCTCCAACTGATACTTCACATTTGCTAGTAGCCACGGTTCATGATTATGCTAGTCGCTATAGTTACCGCACATATGGGGACAGTTACAAGATTTTGAAGCCTGGTCAGGTGAGACGTTGAAGCGTGGTCAAGATGACCTTGATTAGTGGTAAGAAATTGATAAAGAATAAGCTTTGATCTCCAAACCCTAGAAGAGAAGTAGAACATCCTGGACCATAAAGATTGTGTTGAGAATGACTTACTTGACAACCTGGCAAAGTGACTAATGGATTCATTAACTTGGCAATGAAACTAACTTCTGAGTGTCCTGAAAGAGAACTACCATCATTATAACAGAAAAAACACACCCGCGGATCAAAAAGACCCCTGCCCAGGTTAGGACCCTTCCCCTGAGCATGCGTAGGAGCAGAAGCATTCTGTAAGCCGTATTATAATTATGTGTTAATCACTAACCAGTCAGTATCTGATAGGCGTGTTTGGAATGGGCTGCCCAGGGCAGTGGTGGAGTCCCCATCCCTGGAGGTGTTTAAGAGTCAGGTTGACACAGCGCTGAGGGATCTGGTGGAGTTGGGAACTGTCAGTGTGAGGTTAGTGGCTGGACTTTTATTCTTTTGAGATCTCCCATCTTCAAGGTCTTTTCCAACCGAGATGATTCTGTGATTCTGTGATCAGAGGTGATTACTGGTTTTATATGTTGGGCACATAGAAAATAATAAAGCCTGGGGTTTGACTTGCAGAAGCACTGACTGTGTGGAGATGTAGTTGGAATCTAGATGTATAGACAGTTAAATAATTATAGAGTTGGAAGAAAACGAGAGAGATGTCTTGCATCATGTGGTGGAATCAACAATACCTTTATCAGTCTTGGAGATGTTTGTCTAACTTGTTCTTAAAATCCTCAGTGACAGATCCTCCAAGCAGCCTAAGCATGCTGTTGCAGTGTTTATCTGTGTTTAAAAAGAGAAATTTTGCCAAATGTTTTATCTCAATTATTCATCTTGTAACAATGGGTAGGACAAGAAAAACAGGCCTAAACTGACATTGCGCTTTTTTGGGGGGGATGTAGGGTGGGGGTGTAGCAGCCTTTTACATATTTGAAGACTTTTGGCTTCCCTCAGCCTTTTAAGGCTGTATGGTGATTATCTGTCTAATCTGCTTTTTGTAGGTGGTGCATTTTAGCTCTCTATAATTTTCATTTCTCTCACCTGGATGTTCTTTGACTAGATTTTATCACTCTTGAAGTGTCTTCCCCCAAATAGGTAGAAATATTCCTAATGAGGCTTTATCAGAGCTCAGTACAATAGAAATGTAACTTCATATGTCTTGCAGGCTCTTTTCAGATACAGGAAAGCAGGAATTTGCACTCCTATCTCATCTTGGATTTTATTAGGCACCAAACAACTGTTCCACTGGTACTGTTTTCAGAAATGGGTGAAACAATGTGGCTAAAAATTTCCAAAATAATTCAGCTCTAGCGGGAAAAAAATGCTTCAAGCCAAATAGTGGAGTCCGGTGATTATAGGCAAGAAGAAGGCTCAGGTAATCTTGAAATTAGCTGGTCTCAGCTCTACCTATAATAAGGCTATATGTAGCCTAAGTGTCTTTGCAGGCCTTCAGGCAGATTTTCCTTACCTTTCCAGAGAAACCTTAAATATGTTTATTGAATGAAAGTGGTCAGAAAGTGGGCACAATGTCATGAACTTCACCAGCCAGTAACTTCCACAGGAAACTGCTTTAGTGTTTGAAATAAAATAGCTTGCCTAGTGAATTGCAATCCTCGTGTCTTGCACCATAGGGTTGTGTATGTGTTTTCATTTTATTCTTTTGAGATCTCCCATGTAAGCTGACTAAATCAAAACTTTCCTCACACTGGATTCAATGCTGATAAAGATGTAATCTATCTTGTTACAGCTGCTTTCGACATAGTGACGTTAAGATGTGTACCTATTCCATAGATGAGTAGAATTCTTTTACTAGAAAATAAATCTTCAGTACCTGTTGGTCAGTATAAACACAACAAATAGTATATCCAATATCTGCTTCCCATACTCTGAAAAGCATTTGACTATTAGAGAAGGCCAACCCTTGCCTTGGAGGCAGTAATTCTAATGAATATTTCAAATAAAAAGCAATGCCTACTGTCAGCTGTTTCCAACAGGTTTCTGGGTTTGTGTTGACAGGCTGTGCAGGTGGATGTACTGTGATTCTCAACCCCTCATCAAGAATTTCCAACAATACTTGTAATATTTTATTCTGTGGTTAAAACCTTCTGCTATTTAATTCTTGGTGTCTGCTTCCAAGTGATTATTTACTCAAAGCTGGCATAAGAAATGGACTTACATAAAATATTATCCACAAATTCTGGTGTTCAATTTGTACTAAACCCCATCAAGTGAAACAGTGTATTAGTTCAGGGTTCTGGATAGTTTGTGATGGTGGTCAGGCACTGTTGAGCCTTGTCACTGAGACTCATTAACAAGATTGCTCTAAGCTGCTGGAGAAACTGTTGCATTAATGCTATGTCATCATCAATGTCAAGATGAATAAGATTTGAGCTTTGAAAATGGTGGCAGGAAAAAACGAAGGACATAGTCTTAAAGGTGTCTTACTGCCTCATTCAGAGGATGTTAAACAAGAGAGGTGAATCAGTCACCAACAATGCTGAAAAGGCAGGGGTTCTCAACACTTTCATCACCTCTGTCTTTACCAGTACTGTTGGGCCCCAGGCCTTGGGAGCAAAAATTCAGGCGCTGATGATACTAAACTGAGTGGTGAAGTGGACACTTTGGAAGGGAGAGCCACCCTGCAGGAAGAGCTGGGTAGGCTGGAAAGAACCTTATGAGGTTCAACAAGGGCAAGTGTAAGGTCTTGCACCTGGGAAAACATAATCCAGGAGCGCAGCACAGGCTGGGATCTACCCAGCTAGGAAGAAGCTCTATGGAAAGGGACCTGGGCATCCTGGTGGACAAGAAGTTTAACGTGAGCGAACAGTCAGCTGCTGCAGCACAGAAAGCCAACGGGGTGCTGGGTTGCATCAACAAGTGCATCACCAGCAGAGATAAAGAAGTCATTTTCCCACTCAGCGCTTGTCAGGCCACACCTGGAATACTGTGTTCAGTTCTGGTCCCTGCTATAAAAAAAAGATGTGGCCAGGCTGGCGAGGGTCCAGAGAAGGACCACAAAGATGGTCAGGGGACTGGGCAGCCTGGCACGTGAGGAAAGGCTGAGAGAACTGCGTTTGTAAGAGAAGGCTTAGGAGAGACCTCATCACCATGTTCCAGTGTTTAAAGGGTGGCTACAAAGAAGACAGAGACTCCCTTTTTACAAGGAGTCACATGGAGAAGATGAGGGGTAATGGGTACAAGTTACTCCTGGGGACATTCAGATTGGACAGAAGAGGAAAATTTTTCACAATGAAAGCAATCAGCCACTGGAATAATCTTCCCAGGGAAGTGTTGGATTCCCCAACATCAGGCATTTTAAGATTAGCTGGACAGGGTGTTGGGCCATCTTGTCTAGACTGTGCTTTTGCCAAGATTGGACCAGATGATCCTTGAGGTTTCTTCCAACCTGGTGTTCTATGACTATCTTTCTCAGACCCAGATACCAAGATTGACTGGATACAAATACTATAAAGATTGAAGTTTTCTCTAATAAATATGTTAGACTTCTCAATGATGCTTCTGACATCCAGAAACATGAACATCATAGAACCAGATGCAATTCAAGTGGAGGGCTGAGGAAATCCTCTACTTATGCTAACACTCCCAAGTGTTTCTCCAGGAGATCAGATCTGTATTCAGTAGCACTGAATTTTCCAAACCTTTGCTAGAACAGTTCTTACAGAACAAGTCCGAGTCTTGCTAGGTAAATGGAACATTTTTCTTCTTCATTTAATTATCTGTCATCCGTCTTTAGTTGCTGTCATTGATGTGACTGAGCAGAAACCATTTGTCATAATTCTTAATGATCCTTTATTAACTAAGTCAGTGAAGCTCTGAAATAGCTTCAATATAGCCCCAATACTGAGGGAAGGCATGCTAAAGCTCTTACTTTTGTAAGTGAATTACTGTTACCTATTCTTCTTTTGTATTCACTCACATCCTTGGAGCAGTGGGAGTCCCTCATGTTTTAAGGAGACTGAAAGCATGCACTTTGTTAGACAAAGGATGACTTTACTTTGTGACAGACGCTGGCATTTCTCTCTTACTGCCTCCTGGGAAACTGCTACCTCAGATCATACTTGGTTGCCTACATACCCTCGTCATGGTTCTGCCTGAAAACTCCTGAGGATAATTGCTTAGCTGTGTATTCCCTCACAGTATTCACAGCCAGTCCTCAGAAACAGTGTAGTGAGGAGCATCAGCATCTCTACAGTATCAGGGCTGATTTGACCATGTAATGGTTTCATTTGATCTACTCTCTGAAAGTTGAAGTGAATTGGACTGGTTTTTATTTTATATATATTTATATAATATATATAGTATATATCGAGACTGATACTCTTTTAGCCTGTTCTATACATGATGGGAGAGATCCCGTGCAACAGGAAATCCTTCGTCAGTGGAGCTTCTCCTGAAAGATGGAGTTGAGCAGGATTGTATATTCATATCTATTCAACTTGTCTTTTCAGTACTGTGGATCTTGACTTTAGCGTGTGACATACTGAGGGTAATTTGTTCAGCCCTAGCAAAGTTATTAATATCTGAGTTTTTTGTGAAACCAGCCAACAGTAGACCTACAGGGTTTCACTGGCTGCTTTATAACATCATCTTGCAGTTGGTATCCAAAAGGCAAGGCCATATTTCAGCTTGCCCAAAGCTAGCTCTGCAGGCTTCTTTGTCATAGTTGCAGGCTCAAAAGTGCACCGTTCTTGATATTTTTCTCTCTCCTAAGTGATGATAAATACCTCTTCGTTTCTGGAACACAAGTGTAGCTTGAAAGATATTTGAAAAATCTTCTTTTGCATGAAGGAAGAGTACGATGCTCAGAACAGATCACTCATTTAAATCTTTGGCTGTATTCACTTGCTACAGGCTAGGCACTGCATGAGGATGCAGATTCCAGAATGCCCAAGCAGGTCTTCTAAGTTAGCTTGCCTGTGGTGACAGACCACCTGAGTGACAGTACAAGGACAACCCGATGTCCTCTCTTACAGCATGCCAGACCAATAATTGTGAGGGATAAGCTTTGAGACATCTGGAGACAAGTCTCTCCATGTGCTAGCATAGCCCTTGACGTGAAACATGCAGCTAAGCTGGAGGTAAAAAGAGAAAAGATGTTCAGAGAGAGTCTGGAGCCTGTGTTGCAAAAAAACCCTTAAAACCCAGAAATCTTAAGTCCAACACCCTGTGCTAAAGAACAGAACTGCCTGTAGTAACAGCTTTTGTTCCATTCTCCTCTCCTTTTGCCCTCTACAACACCAGCACCAACGCACATGTGAGAAGCCCTATGTGTGGGTGCTACGCAGTTGTGTAGTTGGACTCTAAACAGAGTTGAGTCTCTGGAGCCATTGATCTTAGAGCTAAATTCAGGATATATTTTACGTTTTGGAAATTGTAGTATAAACTAACAGGCTCGAGCAAAGCTGAAGAGAATAATATCAAGATAGAGAGGAGGCATTTGTAGAGCAAAGAATGAAAAACAGTCTAATCAGATTGAAAGAGACTTTGTACCCAGTGCTGCATACAGTTAGTAAGATATAGTTGTATGCCTTGCTGTATTGGGACTTCATTGTACTGTGTGTGGGTTGCTTTTGTATTTTTTAAAAAAAAGGAGAGAAGGGAGGGTTGGGTGGGGAGAGGCAACAAGACTCTAATCTTTGAGAATGTGTGATAGAGGTTACCCCCAGGGAGGACAACAGACCTGGTGTAACAGCTTCTCCACTGTTTTTCAACCTTGTAGATCAAACCAATTCTGTTGATGTGGTAAAGAAAAAAACACAACTTCTCTGTGCAGTGGTGCTCTCTGGTGCTGCAACAGTGCCTGCCTGCATGCTGTCACTGGCCATGAGGACCTTTGTTCAGATTAAAGGATTATTGAGTGGTGCACAGTTCAGCTCAGGATATCGGGGGTGCAACATATCTTGAAGCTTCTTAGTTGTCAACAAATTAACTTCTTCCTGTTATTGGTGGTGCTGTCTGATTTTAATTTCAAAGGTTGATCAGTTGTATATGTATGCAGCAACTGTCAAGAAGGCAAACTTTAGAAGTTGAGAGGCTGTAATGTATTAAGGGTGTATGTGGCAGTAACATGTCTGGTAAGTGAGATTCTGTGGCTTCATTATTATTAAATAGAACTATTTGTAAATTGACTTGCTCTCCTGGGGAGAGACTACTTTTGGGCTTTTATTTTTATTTTTTAACTCTTGGTCAAACTTGAAATGTAAATGTAATATCAAGGGTTTGGTATTCAGCTGTTTGAGCTCTCTCAGCTAGAAAGGTTGGTCTCAGTAGTTAGACCTCAGCTCCCAGGAGGTGCCCCATAGCTGTGGCATCTCCCTTTTATCTTGTACTTGCTCAGGAGATGTTGCAAGTGTTATTCAGGAGGAATAGGAGATGTGCTAGATGTCCGGTCATCTGTCACTGAGGCAGCATGTTCAAACAAATGTAGATTAATGTTGAACTCATCCAAAACTGAATAGCTGATTCAACTTGAAAAAAAATCAAAGTGTTTTTGTTTTGTGTCAGCTTGGCTCATATTTTTTGTTTAGGCTTTACTGAAGGAAAGTTGTAGATCTGTGTACCTTTCAGAATGTTCCCCCAGAAAATTTCCCTGAAGAGATAGTTTATTTTACTGGGAAATTCGTCAGCCTTATCAGTCACTCAAGTCTAGCATCTCTCAGGGCCCTGTAAAAATGTTCAAATTGTGCAAATCTCTGTCCTAAGATCTACACAGTCTGAATATATATAAATAGATAAGGGGTATGGGGTGAAAGGAACAACTTGCAATGAAATGAATCTGGTAGTTTTCTGTCACATCTATGTCAGATAAACAAATCACATTTAATTGAAGTTTCACATTGTTTTGACAAACTTCTACACTTGATGCCAAAGCTTTTGGGCCTGAACCCAAACCCCAAACTCTCCAAAGCTTACCTACGAGTAGCAGAGATAGCAATACAAAAGGAAAATGCAGAGCAAGCCTGAATGCCTCTAGTAGGAGAGTCTAGGGTAACAAACACTTTAGAGAGGTCTGTGCCTCAAGGTGTAGGTCAGGATGTCCCATATAAGGGCCGGTTCAGAGTGCCCCAAACAGCTCCGCTTTGTGATAGACTAGGCATGTGGTGTAGCTGAGAGAGGGCTGAAGAGCAGTATAGATGAACAAGCTGAATTGCTCTTCTCATGCTGGGATGAACTGGCCTTACAGAGACCTGTGAATGGTATACTGCCTAGAAGGCTGAAACTGCAACTGTTTTATTTTGATGTGGCTGAGTAAAATAGATTGTGGAAGACATCTGCTTTGGAAATGTATTTGTCACAATAAATAACATTTACATGACTCTTCCAAGAAATACCGCTATGACATTTACTGTTGGAGGTTTTTTGGTTTTTTTGGTTTTTTGTTTTTTTTTTTTAACCTGTATCCTTACCTAACCTTTTTTGAGACTGAGAGATCAGCTGCTTTAAAGAAATAGCTTATAATTTCCTTTCCTCCTCTGAGCAGTGGTATTATCACAAGAGTGCTACAGAGACATAAAGCATTTTGCAGACACTTCCAGATTGTTACTCAGAGGGATTAATAATTTGATCCCTGATCCTACACTGAGTTTTTCAGGAATCATCCATTGGGTCTTGCAGAGCCATGGCAAAGTGAGTGAAGTGCCCTAAGGTTTTAGGGTTTAAGTAAATATAGTACAAGGGAAAACAAGAACAGCACATACCACTCACACTTCAGCCCCTGCCAAAGGAGCTGAGCAGATAAGGAAAAAAGCAATGAGCATGTATGAAATGCTTATTGTTACCACTGTATCTTTCTGCTCCTATGTTTACACAGAACACATACACAACACTAATTAGTTTGTAGGCTAAAATCTAGAAATAGTGGAATAAAGAACCATGTGAAGATGAATGGTGGAAAGCAAATTTCAAGAAGAAAATAGAGGAATAAGAACTCAAATAAGAATCCAAAGTTTTGATTTTTGGATTGTATCAATGTATCATGAACCAATGGTTCATGATAGGGTTAGGGTATCATGAAAGAAAAGGGGATTACAAGAAGGAGTAAGGCTAAGGAGACCTTTACACTATGCCAGTCTCCGTCCCCCAAGAGCTGGACATATTATTGCTATCAGGTGTTGTATGGACCAGGACGTTATCTTGAGTGTGGTTGCAGGACAGAAGGATTCAGTAGACTAGGTGGATCCAGGTCTAATTCTCTCCTTTGACTGATGAATTCTGGTACACAAGCATGTCCAATAGCCCAGAGCTTACCGATATGGAGGAATCAGACCAAGACTCACAGTGAATGTACCCAGACCCTTTTGCCCTGTTCTTGCCAGCTTTCTACCCTGATAGCACTCTAGCTGCCAGCTGTGCTGAAGGAGTGGACTGGTTAAACACTGTCAGGCTTTCCTTCGGTAAGAGTGGCTGCTGTTGTCTGCTGAGAAGTAGGAAATGATATGTAATTCTTTTTGCCACAAGATACTACTGTTGTGGGCAGATGTGTGGTATTATTTCCCTTTTTTCAGTAATTACTTTTATTTGCATGCTCAGAATGGCACAGCACATTGACTTAACTCACCAATCCTTCTCCTTCTTCCCCTCTGCCCATTTACCCAAACCTACTTCTGGCAAATAACTTTGTGGGGATTTTAAACACTTCAGGATTTTCTCTTCTAGTCCCCACTACCCTTTCCCCCTCCTTCCCACACCTTTTCTTTTATTATTTCAGTAAAGGAGAATGTCATGCAGAGATACATTATATTGCAAAATATCTTTTTGTTATTCTCCTTTGTCAGTGAAGAACCAAAGGCAGTAGAGGAGCATGGAGTGTTTGTGTTAGTGTGGAATCATGCCAACAGTGCGTGTACTCATATTTCTAAAACTTGTAGTGTAAGATCTGATGTTTAGAAACCTTCTAGCATGTGGTGCATCTGAATCATTGAGGGAATTAGGGGAGAGAGAGATATTCCTTATTTGTAAGATCTGCTTTAAACCTGCTCCAGGTCAGCAATGCAGAAAACCTGCCTGTATAGGCTCATATAGAAAAGAACATGATATTTGTTTTTGTTTTTTTCTGAACAGAAATGGCTAGGATTACATTTGTCATGAGTGACATCACTGGGCTCTTCTAAAAGTGAGGTTAACACTCAATGGACACATGAAATGAACAGTATCCTTTTTATCTTTGTGTCTCTTCCTCTGCCTACAAGTTGCCCATATATTTTGCAAGTGTATCACAAATAACCATGTTGTATCTCTTGTCATGGACAAGCAAAAGACAGCAGGTCCTAGAACTGCCCACCCAGATTTTTTGGTGGTATTAATTTGAGAGGAATGTTCAGAGCACAGGATGTCTTGTGAACAGTTTAGTCTGTAGTCTGGCCCCTACTTATTCCAAGTTGCTTCAGTCACAACACTGAACAAATGTGGAGAAATGCTTTTCAGTTATCCTGCTTGTTTCCTTAAATATCTTGCAGAACTCCTGAACTATGAGGGCAGTGGTTGCTGTGTTTGGAAAAGGTAGTGAGGGACAGGCTGATGACATGTGGGAAATGAAGCAGTATTTGCAGAAAAAGCAGTCACAATTGACCTCCTGGGTATCTCCCCTAAACATAAACAGAATTTTTAGACTGAGTGTTGTTTGTGTTGTGATTAAAACTTGCTGTTTCCCCTGTGTCCTTCCCCTGGTCGTCCTACCCTTTTGCAATTTCCTTGGAAAAATACTCCATTTATCACAACTAGAAATTTCTGGGAATGTATCAATTCTGATTAGACTTATCAAGAATGTTCTTAAAACCAGGGTGAAATGTAGGGAGGGTTTGAGAGAATTGACTACAATAATTGCTTGAGTTTTTTGTGCTTATGATGAACTTAACTATGTGATGTTATTTTAGAGAGCTCCCCCCGCCCCCCCCCCCCCCTTTTCCTTTCCCTTTAAAGGTCTAGTATTATTATGGTACAGAATGGAAATACTTTAACAATCTTGAAAAATGGCATTGCAATACCAAGAACATTTCCACTTCTGATTTGGTTGAGACTGGAAATCCCAAAAGAAGGCAATATAAGATGTAGACCACATAATGCTCTCATGGGATGCGATGTTTTCAAGCTGCCTGTGTTCTGTGTGCAGCTAGTCTATCTCCATTGGCATCATGGCTGCAGATTAGGCAGGATGCATCTGCACACACACATTACCTTTTATAGGGCAGAAATAGTCTTATGGGGCTGACAACCTTCTTGTTTGCTGCTCTGGCCCATATAACTGAGTCACAATCCCATGTGGGTGGATGTCGGTCATTTGAAAGGCTTAGCTCTTACAGAAGTTAATGTCATTCTTAACTATATTTTTTAAAAAACATAGTTTTTACTTCTTTTGTGGAGAAACATCCTGTATCATTAGCTCTCAACCTGTATTAGTCCAATAAAGGCAATTAGTTTTCCCTATGGCAGAAAGCCTGCTCAGTATTTGGCAGCTGCCCTTGGAGCATATCCTTGGAGCAGATGGCTGCTTGACTGCCAAATAAGATACAAATTAGATTTCCAGATGATTGAATGACGGTGGCAGGAAAGCAGCCATTCATCTTGACTCCTCCTCTATTGCAAATCTGGTTAACCAGTGGATGGGCCCCATTGGGAGAAGGTGGGATAAGTTAAAAGGAAATGTTGTGCTTTTTGTAAACATTTTGTTTATAATGAATACCAAATCTGTCTTCTGCACGAGTGAATTGCCAAGCCTGATTTAGTCCATAAGGAAAGCAAGAAATTAGTATAATAGATCAACAGTCCCGATACCCTGTCTCTATCAAAGTCCTGCACAGGTTCATAACTAGGCTGAGCTCCCACGCAGCAGGATAACTGTGGAGCTGTACTGTGTGGCAGATTTATTTATGATCAGCTTTTAGGTTCAAGCACCAACTCCACATGAGCTGCATTTGTGTATCTCTGATCAAAGTATATGGGAGTGCACTCTGCTTGGCCCAGGAGGACAGGCAAGCAACCCAGTAACCTGTGTTTCTCTTATGTATTGTTTCAGTATTTTAAAGAAGATGCATCTTTATATTTGAACATGTTTGTTTCAACACAGTCAAAGGTGAGCAGGTGATTGCTGACAGGTAAATGTAAGACCTGGACAAAGGGCTTTAGTTTTGCTCCAAACCCCTTGGAAATGACCACAAACTCACCACGCATTTGTGAAGTGGAGCCAGGTTCCACTTGGAACCTCGTGTTCTAGCTAGATAACTGGGGAAAAAAGCAATGAAAACAGAATAGATTTGAAAACAGAGTTGGGGGAAAAAACTAGAAAAAATTTTTCCCATGGTGGAAAAATAAATACAGTAGGACTGCTAGTGTGCTCAGTTGAGCAAATGTTTCCAATGAAGTTAATAGAGTTATACTGGTACAATTGTGAAGGGAATCTGGCTTAGCACGGAAATCAAGGACTAGATCTTCAGTTGATGGAAGCAGATGTGGTTTCTACTGAAGTCCATGAGGTTACACTAATCTGCAAAAATGGAAAGAACTGGCCCCAGGACAACTAGCGTCTTTGGACTGCTTCTGCTGTTTCATATTCAAAATGCAGGTTTCTCTGTGTCTTTATCTTCTCTTCTTTTCATATAAATAGTGGGGATAGAGAGATTTGTAAACCTGCACTAATTTAATGAATCTCATTTTTAATATCCTTTTCTTCAGAGATTAATTCTTTCTACTTAGTGTATCAGTGCATGTATAGCTGTAAAAGCAACTGTGTTAAATTTACTGTGCAGAAAAAAACCCCACACTTAAAAAGATAGAGAAAAATATTTGTTGTGGCTCTATCTAAAAATGGTTTGTCAGTTTTCTACCCTTCATTAAAAATGCATTACCTTCCAAACCTGTTCTTTGACTTAGAGACTTAAAGCTAAAGAAATACATATAGTTATTTAATTTTTAAAGAAGAAATCTAGAGAGGATGAGGCCAGAGTCAGCAGAAAACTTTTCAGTAAGGTCAGCAATGCTCAGGTTTGCTGTCCTAAGGGTAGCTGGTGAGTGGGTTGCTGAGACTGGGTGACGGAGAGGCAGGGAGGATTCAGCGGTGTTCGAGGAGGATGCAGGGCCCCGGCAAGGGAAGGGCAGTGGCACAGCCTCGGGAGCTCTGTACAGGGGACAGAGCTAGGAGATGACAGCAGGATGTCGGGGATTAGCAAAGGTATTGATAAGATAAAATATTTAATAACAGCTAGTATGGTGAGGAGGAGTCAGCAGGGTTTGGGAAAGGTATGTATGTGAGGCTTGGGGGGGGGTCTTTCTTTTGTCCACCTTCCCTACACACCTTTTTCTCCCCTGCTGTTTCCTCCCTCCTTCAAGGAGGGATTGTGTGATGAAGTGACAGGGCCAGATGAAGTTCCACAGGAGGGTCCCATAGAATCAGGCTTTCTTCTGCTTGAGCTCAGGATGGGGCTGCAAATGAAGGTGGCAGCAGCTGTTGCTGTTGTGGAGCTGCCTCAAACATCCCTCGGCAAAAGCAGAACTGTGCTGGCAAGAGGCCCGTGGTGATGGTCACAGAAGAATCACCCAGCAGCAAAGCAGGGCAGTTTTCTACCCCAGGCTGCATCATGTTTTTTGTGTATAGGTTCTCAGGATGAGACTTCAAAGTTTGGCCGTGCTCTGAAAAGAAACTAGAAAGGCTTTCAAGTTTCCATGTCTGTTATTTCTCAAAAAAATGTGCTCAGTTTAGAAGTAAAAGAAGGTTCCTTGTCCTGCTGTTTCTTTGAATGTTCAAGCTGAACTTTTTCTCTGGCTTTCACCTGTTACAAAAGTATACTGCCCTAGATTTAGACCCTCTAAAGCTATATCTAGATTTGTTGAACAGATGAAGTTTTTTTCCTAGTTTCACCTAACATTTGCTTATTTTAAAATCTTAAAGTAGATAAAGTGATTAGCAATTCTGGTGTATTCATCTAGCTGAGAGAAACCCACAGGTTGTCCAGTGTTAAATTTCAATAGTTCTTCTGTGTAAAATATATATTGCCATCAATTCAATAGAGATTTAGAAGGAACTAAATCTTCTGAAAAGACTCTTTTTTTCCTAGTAAAAGCAACACCAGTGGTACACCAGTGTCACTCCAGCAAACAGCTGCGTTGATTCGGGGTCAAAAAGAACTCACTGTAGTTTACTTCCCTTAGCCATATTGGCTCTGAATTGGTAAATAAATAAATAAAAAAATAAATAAAAAGCCAGTGGTAGCTGAAAATCAATAAGCCTAAAATCTCTACATGAAGAAAATGCACCTGAAGCTAAGCCTGCGTCCTCACCGAATCTATTCATCTTGGAAATATTTGTGGATTTATTTCCTATTTTGCAAGGTTGGTAAGAGGTTATTGGTTCTTTGGATTTAATTTCTTGATGGGGAAACCGAGGCATACAGTGTGAGACACATCTGTTGTAGTGCATTGTCTGTGGCACAGGTAGTATTTGAACTAAGACTTCTAGAATTTCTATTTTTACCTTCCTATAGCATCTCTAGCATCTGAAGCCTGAAATAGGCACTGTCTTGGTATATGCTGCTTGGTATATGTACACTCAGTATGCACGTCTCTATACACTGCCAGTAAAATCTGTTTTGAGAGCAGCATATGGGCAATATGCAGACAGGGAAGAGAAATTTTTCAGCAGAGCTACTTTTCAGAAATCCTGTGGAACTTTTAACTTCCCGTGAACTTCATTCATTCATTCATTCACTATTTCATTTTAAGCCTCCCTCCCTTTTGAGGCAAGAATCTTAGACAACTAAATGACACATTTGGAAATCCTGACATGGATCACCAGGGTGAATTGGTGCTATGTACAAAACTATATGAATATTTAGGGATGGTGGATGGTCAGTGTAACAGGACAGAGACTGGCTGCTCTCTCTGTAGAGAAATCTATCACCTAAAATAACTGAGAGGTGGATGGCACATGTTTTATTAAATAATTTTGTCTTTCTCTTTGTTATGAGTCAGGTGAGTGCCTGTTACTAAATGGTTCTGGGACATACTGTGCTTCCTTGGGACTAAGGACCTGATTATAGTTAGACTAGATGCTGGAGCTTATCCACAACTGTCTTCATGCTCATAAATCAGAGTTTCACTGTACACCTAACCCTTCAATTCCCTTCTCTCCCACAGCATATTTTTCATGTCAGTGCTGAGCTTTCCTCCCAGGCTCCCTCTCTCCTCTCTTCCCTCATTTGTTAACCCTTATTAGAAAAGAATCTGCCCTAATAGACCTGTTCTGGCTAATGTATTCATGCTTGCTTCAAGCAGTCTCAGGTCTGTTTTAATTACTCTCCTTTTGGTAATAAGTCTCTGTCTTCATGCTCTTTTATTCTTTTTTTCCCCACTTTGCTGAATTAAGCCTTTGAAAAGAGGTTTTGCAATTTTGCAACATCAGATAGAAGTCTGTTGATCAACTAATACTGTTTCAACTCCTTGGTGAATTGTAGTTTCTCTCTTAAGCTATCAAGGAAAGCAAAAAATCTGCATAATTTGTATTACAACAGATTTGTCCAACAGTTCACAGGAAGGAGTACCCATCACTTCTACCTATTTACAAAAATTAGCCTTCTGTCATTTTGATAAGGAACAATAAGGAAGGACAAATAGCAAGGAGGTGTCAGTAGAAGTTTATCCTAAAAATTAAAGTCTAAATGATATGGAAGTATTTGTCTTACATTTTCACAGCCACTTTAATCTTAAAAAAACCCAAACCCAGAAAAAAACAAACCCCCCCCCCCTGCCATTGAGATTGCTTTACCATAGATGCATGAGAAAATTAGAAAATTTTAAGTTTCATTTAAGGCTATTGTTATCTGTTCAGTTGAAATCTAAAAATAGTGTTACAAAAGGTGGATGTTTGGTGTTTAGATCTAATTTCAGTTAAAATTGAACCAGGTGAGACTGGACAGGTTATTGGACAGGCTGTCAGACTGGCAAAAGATGGAGAAGATTCCATAAATAACCTTAACTGATCTTCTGCTGCCTATCTTTGTGTGATGTGAATAGTACATATATGTTCTATTATAATGTGCTTGTAAGCGTTAATGATGTAGCCAGAATGATGTCTAGGCTATGATGCTACTTGGGGCATTTTTATGGTTAATAAGAGAGAAACTACTTTTTTTGCACATAGATGGTGGTTAAAATGGATAAATGTTTGCAGGTATGGTCCTTCTGTGATTCACATGGAAGATGCTGATGACATTTTTAGTTTCTTGCAGAACTGGAGCTTAGACAACTGTAATAATAGATGTGCTATAAATAATTTTTGTTAGAGCTCTGTGTTTACTTGATGATACTCTGACCTGAGACCTACTATTAGTATTTTTTATAGGAGCCTAAATTAAAAATATCATTCAGGAAAAAAAAAACCTGTGTAGCCTATTGAGCTGGGTATTTTGCTGCTGTATCCATAATGTGTTGTAATTAAAAAGAAAGAGTGTATTTAGGAGAAAAGAAACAGAGGGAAGACATAAGGCTTTGATTCATGCTTAGGTTTCCACTGTTCTCATTGGTAATTGTCAACCAGTGAGACCCTGTAGCCGGTAACTAGTCTAAACCTGTTGTTAAGTATTAGGGAGTAGTCTGAGGCTTGCATCAGGGACATATAATCTTATATCTGGTTATTAAGATTTTTTTTTTTTTTTAATTTTCCTTCTTAAGTGTTTGGGGTTGCTGTCTTTCAGCTATAGAATACTGAGCTAGATAAACCAAAAGCTTGAATCAGGTACAACAAATAATAGCTAATCAATAACATGTTTTTGCTTGACCAGTATTGGTCCCTGCTTCATATTAGTTTCTATATAACAGCATCCATTTTATGTTCTTTGGAGCCTCTAAACAGCAGGGGGGTGGGGGGGAGTTCTCAATGGTTTGCCTTTTTCTTTTTTTTAATTTAATTCAGCTATAAGTTTCTGATTAAATTGTTATCCTAAATGGTACTGCTACAAGGTCTTTTTCCAGTTTGCACAGATTTTCACTACAATTAATATTTTAATTCTGTATCTAATGTGGTGTAGTTAGTAGATGCTAGCAGCCACTCCAATTGCACTATTCCACTCCTGTCTGTGATTCATCCTGTTTAAAGACTAGCTTTTCCTCTGGGTTACACCATTTCAGATTTTAGTACTGAAGCATTTGTGCTGTTCCTTTATTTCTTCAAAACCCTTTTGTAGTCTTGCTCACTCCTGCTGTAATGATATAATTTGCCGGTTGTCTCAAAAGCCATTTTTTTTTCTCCAAGGAATGCAAAATTTGCACAGGTCATTTGGTCTTTCTTTGAATCTTGAATACTGTATCTGTTTATGCAGTATCTCCAGAGGGCTAACAGCTTGCCACAACTTGCTAATGGAGTAGGGGTGAATTTGGTTTTACCCATATAACTTTCAGGTTTTTAGATGTCAGCACATGTCACAGTGAATGGTATTTTCTCTGGTATTTACTTGTTTGGAAACATTTCTAGATTTTGATGTTTCTTTCCACATTTTTTGTTGTGAATAACTTTTTTTTGTGTTGGGTTTCTTCAGTAATGGAAGTTTTCCTGCAATCACCCTGCTACAGTCATTCAGGTACCTGATACTGTTTCTATTGAAACACCTCTGGAAGTCAGTATAATTCCAGTGGCATTCATAACAACTGATGTCTGCTAAATGGGATTGCAAAGAAGAGCCACAGTTCATAAAACTCTATATGCCAAAAGCCATTTAGTACTTCCTTTTAAGAACCCCGACTGAGAAGATGCTGAGTTTTGTTAAACTTGACAAAGTAACATCTCACTCCCCAACCAAATGCAACTAGGTAAGGTATATTTTAACAACATTGTTGGAAAGAGTATTTTGATATGCTTAACAGTTGCTATTTTAAATGCACTTTTTCTTCAGAGTGTGCAGAAACCCACACTCAGCCCTACTGCCTGCAGGGTTTTGCATGTTACTGTCTTTACTTTTTGACCTCTACAGGGTGGAACTAAGTTATATGCGCTTAAAAAGAACCATGTTCGTGTATCTCATTCCTTTGGGGTTATCTGCTTGGCTGGGAGGAATTAAGGTAGAAAATCACAAAGAAATGCATAGCAAGGCTCTAGAAAACAACAGGAGAAGTATTGATTAGGAACAGCCTTTCCTGACTCTGCATCATTTCTACACCAAACCCCAGGTTGGAGGGATCCTACTGACTGAAAATGCTGACTGAAGCAAGAAGGTGAGTGAACAGGTTGTGAGCAAATTGAAGCTGATAAAGAAATACAGGAACAGCAAGTGTCTGTCTGACTCAGCTCAAAGATGGGAGACAGCTGATCTTACCCAAATCATTATCAGAGATTGAGCTTTTGTAAGAGACTTTGTATAAAGGTCCTTTGTGTCAAGCTAGTATCCAGAATTTAAGGATCATTTTTGTTACCAAAAATCCGGAATAAGAATTTATCAACACCAATTTGATGCAGATAAGCAGACACTTCTTTATTGACGGCCGGGCGCGCAGGGGAGTGTTCTCACCAACAGCGCGCACCAAGCACTAAAATCATGCATCTTATATAGAACTTGCTCATATACAATTTCCAAGGACACAGTTTCATACACAAACATAATTCCCAAGGACACAGTTTTCTTGGCAGGTACTTGTAAGCTGTTACGGTTGTTTCCCCCAGTTCCCATTAATCCTAGACTTTGACAACTACTTGTATTCTCCTGGTCCTGTATATGTATTATAAATCAACTTACAAATCAGTTTGTGTTTGGTTACCTAGGTTCCAAATGTTTCTACTAGATGATTGTGACTAAACTCTTCGGTCTTGGTATAGAGCTGTATAGGGGATTTTAAAGTAGCAGTCAGTTGCTGGTATAAACTACAATAAATAAATAATTTTTACTAAATATTTCTTATGATTCTATATTTCTGTTAAATCAAACACAATTACTTCTACTTATTGGTAAATCGATAACATTTTGATCATTGAATAAACTCTGTCTTGGAATGAAAGCAGAACTTTTGCCCAGTTAAGTTTGTGAGTCCCCATAGAAAGAGGTCCAAAAAGAGGTATATGTGTTAGCTTGCTGTCCAGGTCTTAACACGGTTGACAAATGCAGCAGGACCATGTTGTTTTCAGGCAAGGGATGTACAGAAGCTCTGGCTGTTACCTAATGAGTGAGTTTGAGATGGACTAACAGGGTCCAAGGCACAGGTAGACCTGTAACATCCTTCCTGTTTTATTCCTCTTCTACTGCAGAACATGGCTGCTGCAATGATCACATTTCTTGCACTTTCATCCACATGCTTTTTCCTCCATTTTCTTTGTGTAATGCCTACTCATTGACCACAATGTCTTGGTTTGCTAACATGCTTTTCATGACATACTAGATGTTATTCCCAAGAACATATATCGGTCTCCTTATGCTCCTTCTGTTCAGTTGGACGTGTTTGTTGATTTGGTTTTGGGTTTTTTTAATGCTGAATGAGCTCCATAACATTTACTGGGGGTAGGCCTCATCGCAGATTTGTCACATCCATTAATAGTTAGAAATGCATAAATTATGGATTCCTGCCAGTGTTCATAAAACTGTGGTTGTACTTTATTTTTCCTGGCTTCTGATCCACTGAGACTAATTTAATCCTTTTTATTATTTCCTTCATTTGGAATTGCAGTATTAATCAAGTATTACAGTTGTCTCATCTGCACCTGTCTGTTCTGCTACTTTCACCTGTTATGAACACTCGGATGCACAATGATTTTACTTTTAACCAGAGAACAAAATATTGTTGCTCCACGTTGCTTTTTCTTTTCCGAGTTTGTTCATTCAATATAGAAACAGAAGTCTTCTCCTGTATTGCTTGTGGAAAATTTTATTACTACTGCACCATAGTCATGATCAAACCTATGTTTTCTATTGATTAAAATTTCAAGTTTTTGAGAAAAATATATACTGCTTCCATCTGAGACTGGAGGACAGCCAATATCTCAGAACAAAGAAGCTTGATTCCCGGTAAGGCTAAGTGCTTTGGACAGACCTCAGCAGGCTTCCCACCTCTGCAGAACGTAGAGAGAATAAAGCATTTCCAGTGCTGCCACTTTGGACCCTAGAGCAGCTGTTGTTGAATTAGAATTTAGAACCCTATATGAGAATTCATTTACTCAGTAAATTAAATGCTTTTATGTGAGCCTGGGTATATTTAGAGCTTGGTTAAGAGGCTCCCACAGTAGTTTGAGTACTTTTTTCCCCCCATCCTATTCCTATTGTCACTAATATCTATAAATCTTAATTGAAATTACAGAGCTGACAAAGTGTGCTAGTCTGTAGTCAGCTGGGTTGAGAAGTAAGTCTCTGGTCCTGGGCCAGCAGAGGAATCAACACTGTTTAGCTGTTTCTAATTGCACAGGATCAGGACATTAAGTTTGGAACAAGATTGTCACACCTCAAAGTTAAAGTTAAATACAAGTAAGGGGTGGAGGGGCAGGAGAAGTCCACTGCTCAGGGCTGTGAACACTCTCTGTGTGGCTCTGAATACTAACCCATTAACAGGCAAGATGCTTTTTATTTAAATGCTTATTTCTTCTGACTACATATTACTTAAGAACTTATTTTCAGAGTTAACTCTTAGAGAGGAGTCTATCTAAAATGAGGATCTATGTATTTAATCACAGGTTGAACAATTCTGAGGTAGATGCCAGGGAACTGCAGAAAATATTTGGTACCTAGTGAATCACTGTAATCTTCTGGTACATAATTTATGCTATGGTTAATTTTTTGGTGACAAGTTTGGTGGCTGAGGTGTCATGGCCAAGGTGAGTTGCAAAATGAAGGATTAGGATTTTGTGCGGGAATTAAGCTGTTTTATTCCAGCACGGAAGGAAAAATTCTGAAGACCCACACTGGAATTCTGACTTATTTAATTAATGTAATTTCAGCTGTGCCTGTGTAACACTTTCTCTCATGCCTCCACATTCCCAGTACAATGAGTGCATCCATCTGTCTGCAGCAGGACTGTGGGATATGACCCTGCTAATCTGGTTCTGAAACTCTGCTCTAATTTTTCACTGTGTAGTTCAGATCTCTCTCCAGGTGTGTGTATGTGGGGGGCAGGGGGGAGTCCTGTGAAGAAGTATTCTGCCCTGATTTTTTGTTTTTAGCTAACATTTTGGGTCAAGAATGCCTTTTAGACTAATTCTCATCTGTCCCCTAGAGCTCAATTTAACTTTTACAGCAAATACCACCTCTGCTGTGCCTCCTGCTCCGAGGTGTTTGCAGCTGTTAATATCTCTGTAAGTCTCAGTGAAATGAGAAGGTTTGTTTCTTGTGTTACTCCCCTATTTGAACTCTTATTGGGACTCTGCAGGCTCCACTGACAGAAGGTGCCCTTGTCCTGCCCCTGGCTTTATCATGCACTGACTATATTTAATCTCCCCCTCCCTGATGTGGTCTGAGGGCTTTAGCAAGCTGTTGCCATTTTCCCAAGGAGAAAGGGCTCTGGGGAGAGACATGCTAGACTGATGGTGAGAGAGAGAGGAGGCTTTTAGATACTCTGTCTGCTACCTGTCAAAGAAGAAAAACACCAAGAAGTTAGAATAAACAGGAAGAGTCTCCACAGACTTGACAGCTGAACTTCTGAATGAGCTGTAAAGTGCTTTTTAGCTCTTCTGTGCATTGGCATTTAACATGGCAACAGCTCTTGAAGATGAGCAGTTCTGGTGACTTCTAGTGTTCACCCAGAACATTATGGAAGGTATGAAGAAAATACTGTTCTTGGGCTTTGCTTCAAGAAATTAGGGCACTTGGGCTTAATCAACTCAAAGCCTCTACTTCAGAGGAAAGCACTCTTTATAAGCAAACATACAAAAAACTCTCAATCACTCTTCCACAGAGGATCATACAGATTTGAAGCAGATTACAGAACTTAATTAATCAGTCTCAAGGCTCTTTGAAAAAGTCAGTGTGTCTAGATTGTGTCTAGATTGTTCTGGTGGATGGTGAGCCCATAAACTCTGTGTGAAATGTCGCATGGTGTTCCCCTATGAGAACCTCAGACCGTGGCAGTAGAGAGAGTTTAGCACAACATGAAAAAAAGGAAAGGTGCATACAGTATCCAACTGATAAGGCAATGACCTTGTTGCAGTCCCATTTAGGCACAGAATATAACCATGAAGGCACAGGCACTTGTTGCAACACAACATGGACAAATCTTGTTTGAGAGGTGTTGCTGTACATAGATGAATCCTCCTCAGATAAATGTTTTTTGGTTTGTTTGGTTTTGGTTGTTTGTTTTTTTAAAAAAAAAAAAAAACAACAGAGTGTGCTTTTACTTAAAATGAATAATAATGACTAAGTAATAATTTAAAATAATGACTATATTTTGAGAGAGATTATTCTGTTATGCATTAATGGTGGGTCTTAAGAAGGCTCACAAGTTCAAAGGAAAGATTTTTCTTATATATTACCCTATACATCTGAGCATAAGATAGATACAGATGTAAGAAGGATAGATGATCAGATAGAGGAGTACAAATTAAGTGTTCTGTTTATGCCTTGTGTCATAACATGTGAAGGCATGCTGAAAAGGGGAAGGAAATAATGGCCAACCCAAATACTTAATTAAAAAAAACTTTAAAAAATGTGCCCAATTTACTTTTATCAGTAAATACTTGGGATGATAGTCTTGTAAAGCCATAGGATTAATTCTTCGTTATTTCTTCTTACAGTACATGCACAAATGCATTAGTGGACAAGTGTATGAAAAATGTAGATTAAGAATGATGTTGATATTCCTAAAGCCATACATTATTTATTAAGTCATGCTTCTTGAATTCTGATCTGGTGTCAGCTACAAGAGATGTATAGAAAATGGACTTGACCAGTATAGTCAGATGATTCACTCTGCTCTTGTCCCGAATTCTTATTTGCCTAAAACAGTTTTACTTGGAGACAAAGCAGCTTTTCAGTTGTGTTCCTACTCCAAGTCTATGCTCTTATGGCACCAATTTCTCTTGTTCTGTGAGGTTTTTCAGAGGGATTGAGCAGTTGTTCTTTGTTTCCATGTTCAGGTATCTTAACTAACTCAAAGCAGCCTTTACCTTTCATCCTTGGTGTTTCCTAAAGACGTTTATGTATCACTTCATAACATTTTTCCTCTGACTCTGCTTTCTGATGCTTAATCAAAAAATGAATTTCCCTCTAGATTGGAAATCTATTACTGCAGCCACTCTGGGTGCCTTCTTTGTCACTTTAGTCAGTATCCTTTCCTTATTTGTTCATCTTACAATATAGTCCATGCTTTATTGGGGCATGACAGGCTTCCCTTTTTTACTTTTTTATTGGGAAACCAGTTTGCATATAATCCAGACCTCAATTTTGCTGTGTTGTAGTTTTGTCTAATGCTTTGAGGAAGTGATCTTCCACACATGAATCCCACAGAAGTGAGTTCAGCTATTATAAAAATGGACAGACTATTCTGTTCAGCTACAAGCGAAAGGAAGGGTTTCTTTAACTGTAATCCTTTTTTCCAGCCCTCACTTCTTTTTGTCATTCAGAGAGAACTCCAGAGTTCCGTTTCAGTCAGGAGCTTTGTAATAACAGAAAAACATAATTCCTTATATGATCCAGCAAACCAGTTCCTTTCAGTGGTAATATGAATGCAAATTAAGACCATGAACAGGGTTATTAAGACCACCCTCATAGTGTAAGATTGTTATTATTTTTAACTCCTTTTTATTGTTTAGAAGACTTTTTGGTCTCACTGCCTTGTTTATCATAAAAGCAGTACTCTTTTTGGGTGTTACTTTACCCACTTCCAAATAGAGCAAAAACAGTTCTTTGTTTTGAACATGGAAAGTATTTTACACAGCATACCACTGAAATAGGGGGATTCTGAATATGAAGTATGCTTACAATTTCAATAGGGTTCAATTTTCATTAAATCTGTCCTAGATGAAATCTAATGTGACGTATTCTTTCATGATTTTGCATTCTAAATCAAGAGTTATGCTGAAATCTGAAACTTTAAATCTTCTATCAAAAGTGACTATATATATATATAGATTTAGCCAGTAGTTTAGCAAATATTAAAAGTGCTTCTAGAACAAGAACTTTGAGGCTGAGAGTGGCTGTTGAATTATCCAGATTCAATGAGGTTAAGGAAACTGAAGGAACTTCTAGGCTCCTTTCTTATAAGTGATTTTCTAAAGAGAAGTTTTTCCTTTGCCATTGCTATCCTTGATAGATCTGTCATAGAAGTTAAAACATTTATCAAGACTGCCGCAGATCCTATGACCCATAGAAGAAGGACTATCAGACTTTAATTGCAATAGCTGTGTAATTTCAGAACTTCCCTTCCCTTGTTCACCCTCTCTCTGACCTTTATGTCAGCTTCTAATTTCCTTCTGTAATTGACTCTTTTTCTAGTACAGGAAACTATGGCAGCAGATGCATCTTCTTAATACACTGGAAGATCCATACAGTGCTGTGGAATGCCTAGCAAATTTACTTGTATCTATTTTGCAATCAAGTTTTTAGAAAAAAAATAGTTTGAACAAGTTTCAGATGAAAAAGGAATAAGTTTCTCTAAATCTTGAGGTTGTGGGTGCTTTGTTTTTAATACGTAAACCTCAGTAAGGACTTAATACACTATTCAATTTGTACTGAAGACAGCTATTTGGTTTGAGACTTGCTCATTTCAGTGACACATGCTAATGGAAGCAAAACCTGAGTTTACTTCAAGGGACAGCTAAGCAATTGAGACAGGGCCTGAAGGAAGGAATAGCCTCTGAGTGTACCCTGAGAATACTTGTGTATTCTCATCCAAAGTGAGGTTTCTATATCATGCATGTTTCTGTACCTTTTCTATATCATGATACCTTTATCTTTTTTCCTTGAAGAGACTTCTGTTTCAGCACTGCCTTTCCCAGCATACCACTGTATTTATTGACTGATACAGGAGAGAGTGATTTGTGGATCTACTCATGAATGCCCTTAGCTTACTGGGAAATCGGCAACACTACTGTCAGTAACTGGAAACACAAAAAACCACGGACTTTAGTTCCAGGCTACTCCAGTTAGAAGTAATGTTTAAATAAATCAAAGTATCAGTTAATAAGATAATGTTGTTAGCAATTAGAACAACTGACTCATAGAAAAGACCTACTTTTACACACCTAGTAGCCACAAACTTAAAAAAATAAATACAGTTCATTCTTGTCAAACTATAACCAAACAGGTCCACCTACAGTTTTACAGAACAGAGAAGGAAGTACGCTATCTGGAGAAGAATAGTTGTAATTTTTCATGACCTATTTACGTCTGGGTTTAGGGAAACAAACCCTAATACACTATATTTGCTTTAGACATCGTACTGTCTTGTGGTGCATAAACCTTTTCTGATGGCCATGTCTTTTGTCACTTGTTATTAAAATGTTTAGGACACTGGAGAGTAGAAGGCCAAGATTAGGTCTTTACTTGGGTGTTTGCATCACACAATTGATGTCTGTATAATGTATTCAGAATTCAAGAACAAAACCAATACTATAACGTCTGTTATTATGTATAACTATCAGTAGGGACTGAGTCTTCATTCTGCATGACAAAATTGAATAAACTGAACCGAACTCAAATCTTATATTTAAAACAACCTTCACCCTCCCCAAGTGAAAGTTTTCTAGAGCTCGCTCCTCCACAGCCACGAAGAGTCCATGGTGCTACAAAGGAGACTGTCACAGAGAATGTGCATAGGGAAAAGGTCAAGACTGTAAATACTATGTAGTCCTGTGGCACCCACTAAATGCAGGACTCCTCACCTTGCCTTAATTCTCTATATTTTGTTTTTAAAAATATCCTTATGACAACTGAAGGGGCAGCCCTTTGCACTGAGGAAAGAACCTATTGTTTTTCAAAGTTTAGAAGGCAGATAGATCACATCTCTATCCCCCTCTTAAGTTTTACTAGTTTGGTCTATGAACTGCCAGAACAAACATGGGCTTCCACTTTCTTGTCTTTAATATCTTTTGTCTCTCATGCTATTTTAACCATTTTGGGTCTGGATGGAGATATGCATCCACCTGGGAAACAGTCTACTTACCTTACCCTGTCTGTCTTGATTTCCCTTCCTTTCAAGGGGTTATTCAAGACATCATCTAGTACCATCCTTGTTGAAATCAACCGTGGCTTGAAGAACAGCTATCTCTGGAGATTAAGTATCCATCATCAGTTTCATTCTCGTGAACTAGGTCACTTCAAGATGCTCCTTGAACTATTAAGGTAAGTGAAAAGTATGCACGTTTACAGAATTTTCTAAGATTTCACAAGTCAGTGAACATTTCACACTCTTCCATGCCTGGCAAGATAGATTTACTGTCTCTGAGAGAGTGTTTTAGGAAAGACCACATCCAAATTGGACTGAAAGAACAGAAGCGCAATCCATATGACTTACCAATATAGTAAAGCGCAAAATTAGAACTTCAATGTTGCTATTATGCATACGAAAGAGTACAGGAAGTTGTAATGATTTAATAAGAAAAAAAGCTGTGAAGAACTGCTGGGCTAAAGCTGTCATACATAAGAAACTGGCATGCACGATCTTCACTTTCCTTGGATCAAAACATTCTAACACTCCAGAAACAGTGTACTAATCAGACTGTACTAAAAGTTTGCTGGAAATCAATAACAATATCTACCTTTTCTTGATTGGGGGTGGGGGGGGGGGGGTGTATATCTAAAAGTGTTCATCTTTGATACCAACTTAATACAGGTAAGCATCTAGAATTCTGGGAGTATGGTCCATAGCTACACCACTCAGTGTAAGTACAGAGTATTCTGAGACTGTACAGAATTGATCAATAACCCTCCTGAAAGAAGTGTCTCAGTCCTGGAGGTATCTGCCTCTCTTCATGAGTTCAAGGGAGACTACAGGACATAGCATAGACCAGACATCTAGATTAAGAAGCTGAAGTTACACAAGGTGACTTTTTGTGTAGGAGTCTTAATTCAGGCTAGTTTTGTCCAAGATCAAGAAGTCTCCTGGTGTACATGGCATCATGTCATTGTTAAAGTAATTCATTATTCAGTATCACAATCCATGAAGACTTCACAAAAATCCAAAAGACCTGTCTCTAAAATCATAAACTAGATATGCAAGATGCAGCTTAATACACTTCATGTGGTATCTTTGGTCCTTGCTTCCAACCCTTTGGAGTACCTAGGACAATCCAGGTATCTCTTACAGTTAAACGTTATAGTGCTGAACTAAATGAAACTCGTAATTCCTTGAAGAGGCCAGAAGGTTTCTTCCATCTTTTGGGAGATGCCAGATTGGAATTAGGAAAAGGAGGCTCACAGCCTGAAAGTTACACAGGCTCACTTCCTTTTAATTTTTCAGAAAACATTGGATGTGGAGAGGATAGGAGATAGTGTGGGAGATCTGTTGCTTTTATTATACATTATGGATATGCCTCCTGGTAGTAACTCAGAGCAGAATCTTTAGAGGGCCAGCAGCTCTTTGAAATCATAAAATTATTTTAATTGCAGTCTTTTCTTGATTTTCCTCACTGACTTTTCTCCCAACTACAGCTAAAACAGGGTACTGAAGGTACTTCTGAAATTCAAAAGAAAAAGAATAATACCCATTCCTTTTCAGTGACAATGACAGAGCTTTGTATGCCTGTCTTTAATCTGAGGGATTTCAGATTTGCCCACCCTGCATTCACAATGATGAAGGGTGACCCAGGCCAAGTGCCAGAATGATTCAAAGCAGCTGACATGCAAAGCGGTGTTCTCTCCCATCTATATATTTCACTCATAGGAAATAACTGCACGTTTGTATCAAAGCACTACACTAGATAGCTTTGGTGGTTCGAGAGCTCAAAAAAGAGTTATCCTAGTCTTGTACTGTCTTCTACCTCAGCTAGTTCTTAAACAAATATATTTGAAAGAACAGGTATATTGTTTTGTAAAGATGAATAGGTTTAGCATCTAGAGTATAGCCAGAAAAATAAATATGTTACATTCTTCTTTAGATTGACTTAGAGATCTACTCAGCATGCTTCCTGTTTCATAAATGCTGTTGTCTGTGTACATCTACACAGGCCGCACTTAAATATCATACTTCCAAGAGAAATGGATAAGATCAAGTTTTCATGCCTACAGTGTCTCTGAACCAGTGACGGGGGGAAAAAAGAAAAGCATAGAAAAGAGCAAGTAGCAAGAAAATGATAGAAACTTAAATAGTAAATGTATTCTACAAGTTGTAAGACAGCACCAGGAAGCACTGGAAGCAGCTTCAGTGAGCTGGAAATGTGCATTCACATGCAAAGCTGTGAGTCAAGCGAGGTACAGCTGAAGGAACAGATTTGGTAAAAGCTCAGATGGAAGGGAAGGGAAGAAGTAATACACAACCAACACAGAATAGGATGCATGTTTTGTCTGATATAATAGCACCTCTTTGGACTGCATGAGAGGTAGAAACGGTAATTAGACATGGCTTGAGACATGCTGGGCGAGCTGAGCAATGGGAAGTAGCAGAAGAGATTAGTTTCTCCAGGGAACACACAACATGCATCAGCCTAGCTCAACAGCCTTGCTTCTGCACCGCCTTTGTTTATAGTGCAGCTGCTCCCAGCTGTCAAAGAAAAACTCCGTATGATAATCTCTAGGCATATCACTTTATTACTTTACATATATTGAGAAAAGTATGAACTGACAACCTACTCCCTGGCTATGGTTTCTTAAGCAGACATGAGAAAAGATTTTATATTCAGCCTAAAAAGTGTTTTTGCTACTGCAACTAATGTCCAGTCCAGAATTAGTATCTTGATAGAGACTTTAAATGGTATTTTCTCAGCATATAAAGAAAGTACTTGTCCCATCATATGATCTGAAGATAAGCAATTGCCAAAAGTGGCAATAATGTTTACTTTTTTTGTAATTATATCCTGTAGCTTCATATATAGGCTAATCATTGAATCTATCCCTTTTGTAGGAATGAAAAGCCATTGATGCCTGAGGATGGAGAGCAAATTGATCCAATACCTGGGGAAGCTACAGTGTTTTTAACTGTAGCATTGTCTGCATTACCGTTTCTTACTGTAGATAAAAAGGTTAAGGAAAAAAGACTAAAACTCTAGTTTTAGTTAGATGTAAATTGTCATTGCTTTAGCTATGTATTTAATTCCCTTAGAGATCCTTTGTAAGTATTTTATTCCTCAGATTGCTAGTCTAATTGACAGAGACTGACTGTTATGATGGCAGACTAAACTAAATTCCCGTTCTACACAATCTAGAAAGCCTTTGCAGGAAAAAGAGATGCTTGATGGACAAAACAGAAAAATTGGTCCTTGGCCAAGGGAGAACAGGTAGACTTCCACTTTCATGACTGTCACTTCTTTTCTTCTACTGAGTGCTAAATTTCAGTAATTTCCGTAAACCCTCAATCTTTTGTCCTTATCATTATTTCCTTAAGAATTTTTAAGGAGAACTCCCTGGGGATTATAATGTGAATTCTTTTTAGATTAAGAGCTTTTGTTTAAATAAACTTTCCCCTTTTCATTAAAATTGCTCTTGTTAATTAAAACCAACCTTTGGAGTATAATAGCAATCACAACCTGATCTTCCACTCTGCATATGGAACTGGGACACCTGCTCTAGTTCAGAGTGCTATAAAGAATACTATAACTACAATTTAAACATGATCTTAGGTCTTTTGAAATGGGGAGAACTAAGCATGCTGATTTTCAAGCACAACTTGCTAAACATGTTGCAGTCATTTCCATGAAATATCCAAGATATCACGCTCCAAAGAATTTGAATCAAATGTGAAACTGGTTGTAAAAATCAGTGAGATGGCCCTGAAGGAAAATTTATTCTGTTAATAGAGGCAGCTGCCATACAAATACATTCATTTCCTCTGTCAAGAAATTAACTGTTTTCTAGCTAATATTGTTTCCATGCAAAACTAAGCTGCATAATCCTTGTGAAATGAGAATACTTCTAGTCAGAAAAACCATGTTTTATGTAACACACAGCTCAATTATCTAGCCATACTAGAAAGTCCTCTTTCTAAACATGAAAACAAATGCCTTAAATACTGTAACTCATGCTTTAACACAAAACCTTGCTCCTGACTTTCATTAAGTAAGTGTGTGTTCGAGGCATGTGTGCCATGAAGTCTTACAATGCATGGAGAAGGAGGAAAAAGAAACCCCACACCAAAAACGCACCAGAAAAACTTATGGTCAAGACCTTACTTATGCTGAACCAAATTACAGAATCATGGTTTTTGTTCTAGCTGTACGTTCAGACTCACCCTGCATATAATCAGACTCATCCCTAGCTGAGCTCGAGGGATCCTAAGCAGAAGAAGAAAAATGTTCAGGATGGAAGCTTGGTTTCATACACTTAATTTTGGAGCATGAAGAAAGACACTTGTCTTAAGGGTAAGGCTAGGACATCAGGGTATTTTTTATTAGGACAATATGCAAATAGCATAGTTCATCAGCTGGTAGTGTAAGTCTAGTCAATGAAGCCACTGCCAATTTAGGTAAGTTAAGGATCCTGCCTACAGTTCTGTATTTTTGTTTCCCACCTACCCTTCTGTGGAGGGTCTGGAGCAATTGTCTGCTTTGGAAATTAGAACAGTGAAGTGCAAGTCCTGTATCTCACTGACAAATGGAATAACCTGGAGCAAATGACCTGGGGAAGCCTCCAAAATGGGATGGTACTGTGCTTGTCATTAATTAAATGCAAATATATATATATATATATATATATATATATACACAAAGCACTAGGTTTCCAAGATGGCAAAGCAAGGAAAAACATGACAAAATAAGCTGGGCTGTGGTCCCCATATGTCGACTTTAAGCCATTATATTTTAAGGTGAGGGAAAGACTTCTGTGTTCCGCTCTGCATTCTCTGAAAGCAGTTTTTAAGGAAGAGATTAGTAGAAGGAAAGCAAGTCATGGACATAAACATCAAGAGGAAAAAGGAAAGGCAGTCTAAGGTGAAGTAGCTATTTCATTTCCCTTCAAGCTCTGTTTAAACAGTTAAGCAAGACTAAAGCAAAAAAAACCCAAACCCAACCAAATATGCCCAAACAAACAAACAAACAAAATACCCCAAACCCCAGCCTAAAACCCACCAAACAAGTAAAAAGAAAAACCCAAACCAGAAGAAAAACCCCAAACCCCACACCTTGCTACTTATCTACCAACTAGCCTGATTGACTTACTCTACAGCAACTTAATACAGAGTCAAGTAACTTCTCCCTGCCATCCTCCACCAGTTTACTGTGTCATACACCTCAAAATTAGTGACTGGTTTAAGAATCATGATTTCTATTGACTGGTTTAAGAATCATGACCCTATGGCTGCACCTCTTGCCCTGGGGTTGGAGCAAGCATCTTGCTGGAATTCTTCTAACAGTTCAAAATATGTCTCAGGGCTAGTAGCATATGACCCATTTAAAATGATTAAATAGTAATTTTCCATTCAAATTGCTCTTTACCTCCTATTTCTTTTATTAGCTGCATCTTCAAAGATAGCCTTGTGTGCAACTAAATTATTCATCATTTTTTAGTATAAGATAGAACTTTTAAAAATACAGATACTCACAGCAGAAGTGGTAGTGTACTTTATACCTAGAAATGTGTTTGCAAAACATTCAGATTCTTCACTGGAACTTACCAGAAAGTGCAAATATAGACTCATTTATCACAATCTTAAATTCTACATGTTTCTTTAAATGCTGATTTTTTGCAAAGGCTTTAATTCCCCATATGGAGGCACTAAGCACTAGCCCATTTTGTTCCTGGCAAAACTGGAGAAAAGCTTATTTCAAATTTCTAATTAAAATTCATTCTTGCTGTGTAAGGAGCCCTGATGGGATTCCTCAGGGTAGTTGGATGGGTTTCTGACTGAATTACAACTGGCCCGATTGCGTGAATATTTCATTTAAATGTTGTGAACTGAAACAGCAATTAATGACAACCTGAATAATAAAAAGCACTACTTTACCTTCAATCCTCTCTTCTCCCACAGTTGATTCAAATTAGATGCTTAGTCACTGGGGGGAAAAAAACAAAACAAAACAAACAAAAAAAAAACAAAACAAAACAAAAAAAAAACCAACAAACCAACCCAGAAACAAAAAGCCAAGCAGGAGTCACTATATGGGAAGAGGAGATGATTGCAGTTATCACTCTTGAAGTCAGAAACACTTTGCCTGGGGATGATGATCGTGTATCTGTTGCAGAACCGCCCTCATGAAGCATGACTGTGCTCCTGATCTGCCATTTGTTCAATATCCTACACTAACTTCAGTTTCTGTCCAATCTCACCAAAAGTAATTTCATTCTATCTTCTCATCTTGCATTTATCAATATCATCACCAGGATTTTTGCTAGAGAACCACGCTGCCCATAGGGTCAGTGGGGAACATTTGCTAATCTGGTTAAAAATTCTGAAACAAACAGATTGGCCAAACCATCCCAGCCCTAGTCACGGGCTTTTGGGTGAATTACCCATACTTACAAATGAACATTTGGGCTAGGCCAATTAGAAGTGATCCAGCTGTGTCTGATTCCCTGGCTAGATTACAGATATCTCCTAAAGCATACAGTCATATAAGCTGCTTCTTGGGGTGAAAATACAAGAGTTTGGGAAGCCTTATAACAAAACTGAATGCTGGGAGTTGATAAGGACATGCAGTTTCTTCTGATTTGTTCTGGAAAGTCACTATTGACAACTTCAACAGGTTCTGTATGCACCTTGCCTTTGGAGAGTCTGCTGTTCTTGTTTCTGTAACTTTGTCAAAGTCTTAAAATTAAAAAACTCATGAGAATTGGTCTAAATCTGGCCCAAGTTCCACTGTTTCAAAAATATTAATGGTAGTTGATAGGATCTTGACAACTGGAAGAAAATAAGTGTATTAATGATAACCTTTACTATTAATTATTAGTGATCCACAGCGTTAATCACAAATTTAAAGTGTCAACTTGATTACCATAATTGTAACAGCACAGTGACTAAATCAGGATAAGTTATTAGTAGGACTAATGTGTTCCTATTATAGCATTTTCAATGACTGTACCAATATCCACAGTTTGGAATAAAAACCCTCCTTGTGTTCCCATGTCAGGAACAGCTCAAATGAAGCTAGCAGAGCTATACTGGGGAAAAAAAAAAGCTCAAAACAGAGCCAGTGAAAAGGACAGGGAATAAATCCACAACTTAATTAATTAGTCTTCTGCAGCAACCATGGTGATTTCATATGTAAAATGGAGTCAGCACAAAGCACTGCATGAGGATCAATGTTACAAGCTTCAGATGCAAGGGTAGGGGCTTATTCAGGCAGCTGCGAACTGTTCTGGTGCTATCTGTCCCCTGCAGCCACAGAAGAACATCCTTCACTTTGTCTTATTAGTGTGGTACCATCTCATGGGCTGGTTCTTCCACAGCAAAATTAACCTCCGCCTACTTAACTTCAGTATTCCTCAAACTGGTTTGCAGTTGGAAATGCACCAAAATTACATTTAATTAGTTAATGATGCCATTCTAGATTTTGGGGCTTCCTTCTTAGTGGCAAAACTCTGTAAGTTATAGCAAATAGTAATAATATAATTTAATATATTTATATAGCTATAACTATAATAATATTGTTTATCAAATACAATTTGAAGCATATTCTGCATATGACTTACAAAATTTGCAGTTTATTGTTCTTTTTCTACAGGATAAACATCACACTAATGTTTATAAAGCATTTCCCTCCCTGTACAGTTTGTCCTTTGTTTTTGAGCTACTATCCTTACACTAGGAGCAGTTTTCTCAAATGTATTCTGCCTGAATTTCTCAGTCTAGTTTTGGTTGCACACAAATCCAAAATCTGAAAGCAAAACTCAGCTGAAAAGAATATGGTTTGGACTTAAGAAAAAGTCCTCACAATAAACCATAAGGTTTTATGATGGTTTTTGTGCAAGTCTGTGAGTTGACCTCAGTACTGCTGGGAGTAAACCACAAATTTAGTCTTAGGTGCTGGAAAAAATGGAATTTATAAACCGGAAACTGTAGTTTAGACCAAAATCTCACACAAATTAGTTCAATGCATCAATGGTCTAAACTACATTTCAAATCACCCTTCAGCTGTAATACTGATCTCAAACTTCCACCAACATTGAAAACATTCAGACTGGATTTGCATTCTATACCTACAGGTATCTTCAGAACAACCTTTAGGAAATGTTTAGCCATGAATCCATTTTTATTTCAGGCTGTTTACATTTTTAAAATATATTTGAGAATCTGTTTGGTTCAAGCCAGATTTTTGCTTCTAGGGGAAAGAGATGAAATATAGGTGGGCAGGCAGATGCTAAAATCATACATTTATTTCTAGAGCCAAACACTGCAAATTGATTATATTTCTGTTCTGAAATTTAAAAAATAAGGAAAATACCTGGCTTTAAACTCCTTTTAAAGTGTGTGGGCACAAATTTGATGTTAAACTTGGTATTTGAGCTGTCTGTGATAATTGGTGGCTCGGTCTCTTTAAGTGAAGATCTGATGTCAGATTATTGCCTCTGCATGCACTGATATCTGTCAAAGTCCCATTTTGACTGTGCATTCAGATTATGTGATTGTTTGGTGGGTGGAGTAATTTTCTGAGGAGATGTGTGTGTGTGTGTGTTTGATTTAAACTTCCAAGAAGTATTGACTTTGTAAGAGATATTTTAATGAGAGTAACATAATCACTGCCTTAAGTCTGATTCTGTTTAAATATTGCCCTAGACAAGATTATAAATTCCTCTAATAAGAAAACTGCCTCGTAAGGACGGTTGTTGCTTTACTGACAAAGAATTTTTTATCTCCATGCCTAAGTGGAGATCACTGAGCTAACACTGGTCAGTCCTCCTGAGTGGAATGTCTGCCTGTGGCAGACTTCATGGCTGCATTGGTGTGCTGAGGCAGCTGCACCATGTTTGGGGTCACAGCTGACTTTTCTGCACTGTAGTCCTCAGAGCTGGGTATGAATGTTCCTGGGGCATGCCAAAGGAGTTTTTTGTGACAGTCAGTTTTACAGGGTGGCGTATCCAGGATCCTTTGGCTCTGGTGTAAGCTACTCAGGGAGTCTCCTGAAAGAGGACTGCGCTCTTGGTTATAAGAGTTGGAGTTACACTTATTTCCCTTTGGTCACTTTCAGCCAAACCTCAGAGGTATTCAAAACCCATGGACATGGTCCTGGACAACCTGCTTTAGCTGACCCTGCTTAAGCCAGAAGTGGTTGAACTAGATGATCTCCAGAGGTTCCTTCCATCCTCAATGATTCTGTGATACCTGTCAAGTGAAATGCATGCTGTGGCTGGGCTTACACCAACAGCTCATTTGTTATCACTGGGATGAAAGTTGTCTGCAAACATCCTCCCCCCCCCCCCCCCCCCCCCTCCCAGCCAGTGAAGTTACATGGGTTATAGAGAGCAGAGTAGGAAAGGTAGAGATGGTAGAGAGATGCTTACCTCCCATCCCTGGAAATCACCCTGCCATCACCACCGAACTGAATTTTGCTAATCTGTAGATGGGCAAAGAGGAAAAATATTTTTTGCCTAGATGATGAAAAGCCTTGAAAAGACACTCTCACACATTATGAAACACTCTTTAAAGTGCACCACACATTTTAGTTGTGCTGCTGAAATGTTTTACTGTGTCTGAATCCCCCACAACCCTACGTTATGTTTTTGTTCCCTGTGGTTTTAGATATGACCTTAAAAAATATGCTGAACAACATTGTAAGACTAAAGCCTTATTTCTAGAGAGAACCAGCTTAAAGATTTGCTAACTTTGTTTTTCATATGGAAAACATTTTCATCCATCTTTATATTTAAACTATTTTAAATAAGTTTTATTTTGGAAACACAGGAGAAACATTAAAAGCATCCTGTTTGACATTTTTGAGAACAGAGCATTTTGATTTTGGTCCAAAACAATATGTCTAAATTAAACTAAAAGTTCCATAAAATTCATAAGAGGTCAAATTAGGGTGATATGTTTTGATTTTAATCAAACCCGAAAGAATTTAAGTTGCCCAAGACCTCAGAGCTTTCCTACATGAATTTCATTTTACAGGAAACCTAAAACTCCTTTTGTTTGGAAACATAAGAAAATATATTCTTTAGAGGTCATTAAACTTCCCACTAAACAGAAAGCCTGTAATTCATCCCCATTTTTTTACAACAAAAGCTGCCACATTATGGCATTTGATTGCTGTTTCAAGAACCTACAGTCACTCATAAATTAATATAAATCATCATTTTAACAATTTACCTGTCAGAAGTATCCTGCAAATGAGTATGTACAGGTATATATATTTTTTTGAACCTGTATTTCTTGCATCTTCCCAGGTATTAAATATTCTATTTATTTTCTAGTTGAATTTAGAACTCTCAGAATTGCAGACCCAGGATTACTCTAAAAAGTCTCTCCAGTTTTATATGACTGCAGCCCTTTATCTAGTCAGATTAACTCCATTGCTGACAGAAAGGAAAATTTGTTTGTTTGCATAGGCAGGCTGTGGGTTACAGGTACAAAAAATGAAAGATGGATAGCCCCCCCTGTCTTACATGCAGCAGGCACACAGCTCATTAGACTTTTGATTGTAGCATTTTTATTTGTAGAAATGAGTCAGAGCCAGCTGGACAGCTGTATTTCCAGAGCCCAGTTGGAAGTTCTAGTGCCAATACTTAATCTGTCTTTTCACTGTATAAACAGAAAACTAGGCAAAATGAAGGTAAAAATCACATAATGATTATCATAACTTATAAAAATAAATTACACTAAGCTTTGGTTCACTTTTTATAAATAAGGAGATACAAGATGAGTTAACGTAAGAAAAAAAAAAGTGGTCACACCACATTCTTTATTTCTCTGCTTCCCTAATATATAAAACCAGTTCTGTTAGAAGGAAAAATTCTGAGCTCTCAAGACTGTAATGTAAACATTTTCAGTTTCTAATGCACTATCAGCTAGATTCACACAGGGACTCAACTATTTAAGTGCCACTTTAAACAGATGAACCCATATTTAGATCCTCAACACCCCTGCTCAGCTGCCACTCTGGAGATAACTAAACTTGTGTGGCCCTTTGTGTTTGCCACTAGACAGGCACAATGCAGCACAGCCCAAGTCCTGGTGGTGAAGCTGCTTGGTGCCTAGTGCCTGGGTATCCTCCACCCTGGGCATTTCTCCTCCTAGACTGAAGAATGACTCAATGAGACACTTGTGGTTCAAATACCCCAGATTCCTTTGACTTCCCAGAAGACACGTGCTGGCTGGGATACTCTCCTTTTCCCCAGTATCTTCATCACTGAGGTACTCATCTGCACAATTTGGTGAACAGAACCAGTCACCTTTCTCTCAAGAGAGCGTGCTAATCATCAGTCTTCAGATTTCCTCTCACTGTGGCCCAGCAGCTATGAAAGTCAGTGTCTTTCACCTTTGTTCCATTCTCAAGACAATTTCTATTCATAGCCTGTTCCTAACAGGCCCTTGTGAAGGCACACAGCCCTGTGCCAACGTGCAAGATCAGTCCTGCCCCTAAGGCAACTTGGACAGCACCTAAACTGAGGTATCAGTGAGGACTCTGTTTTGCAAGTGCACCCTAAATCTCCCTTTCTGTCCCGTGGTCTTTCAACAGCACTGCTGATTTACTTATTTTATACACAGAACAGCTTTTGACAGGATGGAGACACTGCATGGGAAAAGGTGAGTCTCCTGCTTCTCAGCCACATGAAAACACTCAATCCATAAAATATCTACTTCAAATCCCTCTGACTTCAATCTGCCAGCTCCAAAACACTCCTGAACAGCCTAACACTTTGTAGAAAATTAACAGCCACAAAATAAAATTGCATCATAACCACCACCGTTTCCTAGCCACCTGCAATAAGCAGTGAATCAGCTGACAATGTCCAGATAGCTCAAGGAAAATAGATCCAACCATTACATGTTAGGATGCAGATCACTAAGCAAGCTTGGCAAAATTTCCATTTGTCCCTATTCTCATTAAATATGGACATCATTATATCCTATTTAATGTGTCTCATCAGACATATGTAGGCTGTAATGCATTTGACAACTTGTTATATAAATCAACATTCAGAATTTCCCTAGGTAGGGATTCTTTTTCCTCATAAATAGTATAGGAATCATTTTTGCAGGTTAAATTATACTTACATGGATTTCTTTGTTTAATAAAGGGAAGTCTTTCCATTTCAACTTCCATAACAGTACTTAGTTTTACAGATTCTTGCTTAAAAGTATAAAAGATGAAAAGAAGATAAAACACATTTAGATCCTAGAACGCCTTTTCCCAAACCACAGATTTGATAATGTGTTTAGTCAAGAGTAGTGAAATCATATCCCAAGGGCATGCAAACTGTTTTTCAGTGTTTTCTTGACTTTCAGAAGAGTCAGAAAATAATGGATCACAATGCACAACAGTTTCCGAACTATCTTAATGTTTAGATTATGTGGATTCTGTATGAAAAGCTGTCATGTACCTTACATACTTCAAATCGACTGTTGTGTGAACAGTATTTCAGATGAGATAGCTCACAACCTAGAGTCCATTAAAAATGACCCAAATCAACTCCCCTCCTGCCCCAATCCTAATCAAAAAGACCCAAACCAACTGAAACCCCACTAACAAAGTGACCTGCTCCTCTGACTTCAAATAAATTGCTGTCTTTGTATACTGTTCTGTGGTTTTCACTTCAAAAAAAGATTGGAGTGTTCCCAAATAGCTTTTCAATTATAACAGAATTCTTTAGCAGCTTAGAGACTGTAGGTTAGGAAAACATGTTTATTACAGAAGACCTGAGAATGCAGTAATTAAGTGGCACAACTGCCTCGTAACTAGATGAAATCTTAAATCAAGTTGGATGCACACAACTGTATTCCTGCTCCCATACACACAATACACACATATGCCATAACTAAGTAAATTTGCTCCGCGCCACAGTCGCTCTCAGCAAGAGTTCTGGAGAAATTGTCTGGGAAACCAATATCAGGAGTACACTGATCACGGATGCATTTGTTTTCCACTTTCAAGATGCACATCTTGCTGAGTATGCCCACAAAGTCCGTCGCCCCTGAAGCACTGATGTGACTGGGAAAGGAGTATGAACTTCTGATAAGTACGGCAGTTTCAGGAGTCCAGACCTCTACTGTTTGCTCTTTTATTATCATCCATTTTATTTATTATAGTAGTTGTCTCATAGCTGACTAGAAACAGGGCACCCCTCTATGCTGAGCACTTTAATACAGAGTAACTGAGGTAATTTCTGTATGGGGAAACTCAGGAGAGAGCCCACCGGAATTTCCAAAGTTTTGCATTTAGTACATACTGGACCCCACTATAGACAATCATTTAGAAATAAGCTTATTTTTGTTTAATTAAATTAACTCAGCCTAAGTGTAATATTGAAGTATCTGCCAGTGCATTATAGCCACAAAAAACTCAAGTGAAAGTACAGCATATATAGTCAAGTTCCTTCCCAAACACAGCCTTTAGTTATAGCCTTGGGATTGTTAGCACATTTAAAGTGAAGTGTAAGTAATAGGAACTCATGGTCTATTATTATTTTTTTTCTCCAAATAAGAAGCAGAAGCATTAGGGTTTTGTTGCCAACACAGCTCTCAGTTACATACCACATTGCCAGTCTTCAATCAGCAAAACACTGTGCTAGCAACAGTTTACAGTACAGGCTCAGTCTTGTAATTTAAAATTCAACCCAAACATCCCTTTTTAGATATGCTTAGAATAAGAAGAGAAAAGAGGAAAGGCACAAATGACTTGGTGGCAAATGGGGCAAGCTGTTACACTAGGTACTACTAAAATTTTCTTTTTCACTAATAGTGTAATCCCTGTGTCCCCCATTTGCATTCTTTTTGCCAGTGGCCACACAGCGTGACACAAATTGAGAGCCTCTCATCTTGCTGCCATGGTTCTGGCAGGAGTGCACTTTGCCAAACATTGCAGAGAAGTGTGACACATTCTTAGAGTACATAATCCCCTCACAGGCAGCACAGAAAATAAGGTGTCTCACCTTAAACTTAGTATTGAAATAGAGAGAAAGTTTTCCTTCTCCGTATAGGAGACACAGTTTCAAACCTGTCCAATCCCAAGTTAAAGATGTGAATCCAGTTCTTCTCCCAATATACTCTTAAGTTTCAGGATATTCAGCAGAATCTCAACACTTACTGTAGAAGTTCTTTCACTTGCCATAAAATACTGAAATGAGGACTGACAAACAAGGGGGTCTTCTGAACAAGTCTTCCAACAACCATACTAGAGAGTAATATTCTTGACTTGTGGCATCTTGTGAAATCAAACTAGAGAGGCAGAGACTTAACTGGTGACTACAAGACATTTTGGGGCAGGATACTTTGTATGAAGCTAAGTAGAGAAAAAAAAATTGTGGTCTTTCACCAACCATATGTATGTTTTAGGTATTAGCTGTTAAGTCTAAGTGAGGTGCTGTTGCCCATCTTTCTTTTTTTGATGAAACTAATTTTAAAAGAGAGTTCACAGCTATGAAGTTGGATGGAATATTTCCCTGAACTCTAAGGTTAGATGCCCGGTTCAAAAAAGCATGCTTAGAGAGGTTCTTGGTGAATTTTCTAGTTTGTGTGAATCCCATCATTATGCTGCCTTCTTATATGACACCCTGAAAAGTTACCCTGAGCTCTTAATAGGTTTGCATTAAAAAATGAAGCTCCCACAGTCACTGTTACTATTCTGACAGTAAAACTGTGAAAGCTAAGTGTTTCCCACCATTTGCATTTACCTGTGCAAACTGTAAGTAAATAAACAAACAATCAAAATCCTGATTTTGTTTTTTCCACAATGCAGAGCATAATCTTGATTCATAGCTATTTCATTTGGTTCAAGTTTGGTTGCTTTTGTTATTCAAAGGTGCTGGGCAAGCTCAGCAGCAAAAGAATATGGGAAGATGTTAGTTTTGTAGTTCTAGTTTGACCTGAAGAAGAACTGAACCTGACATCTGATGGACATTATTTTTTTTAAGTGCAAAATCCTCAGTAAACGTAAGGCAGCACAGCCCCTCTGCAGTGAATGCTCCTTTGTGCCATCTGGGACTACGGACCTTCGTACTTTTCCCTGGGCTCCACTGCTACCCACACTGTACCTCTCCACCTTCTATCATGAAGGCTGCATTGCTACAAATGTCAATTAAGACCCCATGAGATATTGGATGTCTCAGTACATTTAAAATCCAGTTTAATCTTAGAATGTAGATGGAGGATAAACCCAAAGCTTTGTTTGCTTCTTTTAAATTCACTAGGGCACTGAATAATTCCACCAACATTTGAACAATGCTAATCTATAAAAAGGACAGGGGAAAAAACACTTTTTGCTTTAATTCCTCTACTTCTGAGCATTGTGTTGAGAATGAGGCTTAAAGTGAGAAACACGCATCCAGTTTTATTTGAATACAAACAGCACTGTATCTTCTCCATCTCAAATCTGACAAAGCTGAGGGCAAGTGAGGAACAATGTTTCACACAAAACCAGTTTCAAACAAAATACTCATAGTTTTCCAAATTTATGAACAACGCCGAGGAATTATAAACGACTAGATGTTCTTTAGCCCATGGAGAAACAAACTCAGCAATTCTGCTTTCATATATGGTACATATTTTTCCTGAGCTTCCACAAACACCTACTTTAATCTACATAACCTACATACTTTCTCCCCTCTTAGACAGAACATTTTTCTTACCTCTTGGATATGCAGCTAGTACGCACTCTGTGTCCCCTCCCTCTTAAAAGCAATATTAGTTCTTTGTCTTGAGGAAAGGATTAAATGAAACTGTCTATCCTACCAAGCAAATTGAATAGTGGAAACTCTTTGCTTTGAAACTAATTTGCACTAGCAAAGTCAACCATTCCTTTCTCTGGTGTCTTAATCCCTCTGATTTCACACTAGAAAAAAAGAGGAATGTGGCAGTGGGACATGAGCATATTTATTTTATATAGGCACACATGATTTAGAAAGTCCATTTTACACACAGTATCAGTGGCATATGTTCTTGCTAATAATAATCCAGTCTTTTGCTGGAATATTCAACCATACTAAAATATAGTTTTGAGGATCCGAAATCCCCTGCCCAAACACACTAGTTTGGGCCATGATTGGAATCTGTAGTCCAATTTTGTAGCTACAACAGACTGTTGATACCTTAACCACTATAACAGTACTGAGCTGCACATATCTACCACTGGTAGGCTTTGATTAAAGAGAAGACTTCTCAAAATAAGTCAGAAGAGAAATTTTATAAGATGCTTACTACCTTTCTAAGAGAGCAATGCTGCTTATCTGCATCATGCTGTCCATTATAACATGATTAAAGTTATTTTATATCTGGTGTCTGAACATAAATTGTTTCCTGTTACAAGGTTTTCTGAATGGTTTTCATGTCATTACTAAATATTTCAACCCCCGCTACAGAGACATTTAGATAATGGCCCCAAGTGAAAAGTCTTTGTACTCTTCTGCAGGATTGTATCTATTAGACTCTGTTAATCTAAATCTGAACCTGTAATTACATGTAGTTCTGCAGAGTAGGGAGCAGGTGCTTCTGACCCAGCAAAATCCTGCTCAACCTTTGGAACATGCTAATGTACACCAATTTATAGACAGATCAAAACATGTTACGTGGGATCACCAGACAATTAGCTCACAGCATGAAATAAATGTAAGAGTTAAAAAGGTGTTTGAAAGGGGTTTTTGCCTATAAGCAAAGTATATAAGTCAGTCATCTCAAATGAAATGGGGGGGAGGAAGAAAAAAAAAATCTATAAATTTAAGAATATAGATATAAAAACCAGAACACTACAAGAACCAGAGGGCCTATCATAAAACCCACTTGGATTGTAACCTTCTCCTGGTTTCTCCAGTCACTGCAATTACCGGGGAGAAAACCATACTTCTGCTCTAGGGCACACAACACCTAGGGCAAACAACATCCTCCTGTAGACATTTTTTGGATTATGAGATAAGGCATGCAGCAGCACCGCTTCCAACAGCTTTTGGAAAGTTTAACATGTTCCCTTCTACAAGACATGCTGGTGACCACTCTGCCTTCTTTTAGGTGGAAGCTAGTGCTAGGACCACAGAGGCCTCCTTTATCACTTTGCTAAGGCTAGTCAGTATTTACCAGGCATATATCCATTTCCAGAATTTGCTCATTAAAGCCATCTCATGCCTGAATTCAAAGACTGAAAGCTACTCCAAACTTATTAGAAGCTCTCCATAAACTGATACAACAATTGAATGCTACTCAAGGGTTTATATAGATGTGTGCTATTAAAAACTAAAGAACAGAGTTAAACGAAGAGTAGAAGAGATACAAGTTCCATTCATTCAGCAAAGTGCTGAAAAGGTACCTAGTACTAAGTAATGCAAATGCCTAGAAAGTTTATTAGCAGATGTCCCAATCATTGACTTTACTTTTACTGAAAGTTCACTATGTCAGAGGATTATCTTCCCCTTTGTCAAGTCAGAAGTTTCTGTATAAAATGGCATTTAAATTAAACACTGCATTAAAAAATGACACTGATAGGTTTTAAATATAAAATGCATGGAAACCATCCGAGTTGATTCTTATGCTGAGAGGCAGGGAGAGAAAGAGACTGTGGTAGAACTCAAGGAGAGGTTTAAACAGCATTGTATGTCTTCAGTGGTTCCAGTTACACTCACTCTAAGAAAACTTACAGCTCTTGGAAGCCCTTCCAGTATCCAATATTGCTGTCAGAAATAATCTGAAGAAGATTCAATGATGTTGCTGCTGTGGCAATCGACGTCTACTGAAAGCAGTTGTTCCTGGTTGTGAAGACCAAGGAAAAAAAAATCCAGTTTAGATCTATGTCCAAACTTCCATATGGTAAACATAAAACTTTACCAATATTTCAAGACAGAAAGAGATGACTGCCACTAACTTCCATGTGTGTTGTTAGAACAATTAACCATAGGGTCTCAACTGAGTGATTTTTGGAATATATTGGTTTAGAAATCTCAAGCTTCATATGTAGCTCTGGCGAGAAGTTGGGAAATTTTGTCAAGCCCACACTTTCTGATGGTATTTTGGATTTGCTGGTCCCAGAAAGAATCAGGCTTGGCATTCCGTAGGTGTAAGTGAAACCCAAGTAGTGATTGTTGGCACAGAAGGCACAGGCATGGGACCACAAATCTCAAAAATAAATTTATTCAGGATTTGTTTTGCAAATTTGAGCAAGAGGTCAAGCTCTTTACCTGAACTGGTTACTCAGTTTCAACTACAAGATTCAACAAGATTCTTCAATAAAATTTTAATTTCCCCAGAAAAGCCTCTTTTCCTAACTTGTTCACAATTACCAAAGGAAAAGGTGTATAAACCCACAAACAAATATTGCTCAACCTCCTCAGCTTTTTGTCTGATGTAGAAAAACAGAAGTGTGACTCAGTAGTTATATCCTAATGCAACTGATAAGAGGGTTTTATAAGATGTTTTTAAACTACCAAATCAAAGCAAGCAGTCATCAAAACACAGCACTCGGAAAATGGAAGGGTTTTCTAATTTGCCAATTAATAGGAAAACTGAATGGTGAGACCATTTTCGTCTTGTCTAGCAATATTTGCAACTATTAAAAAGGAAAGGCAGGTGAAGCATGCATGGGAGAGAGAGGTTATAAAAGTTATAGCTGTATTAAAGTCCTTCATCTAATTAAGCACATAAACTGGTGCTGTGGTTTTCATCTGCAAAAGTTAGTTTGTTTAATATCAAGAGATCAAAAGGAATGTTATTGTGAAGCAGCTCTCCCCACCCCCCAAAAAACATTATGATCTCTCTGCAAAATTGGGCAATCTTGTCCAGATTTCTTAGCTGTCATTTCAGCTTGGAAGGAATGAGCTTGCTCTGTCCCCTCTGACACTCTCCTAGTCTCAGCTATTCAGGCTTCTGAAAAACAAGCAGATTGAATCAACCCAAGCAGATACAAAGCACAAACAAAATGATACACCCATTCCTTCTTAGTTCTATAAAGAAGTACACGCCAGGATCCACCAACCCAAACATCTGCCCTACATACTTTTTTCAGAAGCCACTTAATACTACCCATCGTCCAAACCCACAGACAAATCCTTCTAAAATTTGTTCTGCTTGACCTCCTTGAATCAGCTTTTTTCCATTACCTGCTGCCTCTTGCAAAATTATTTGGCTTAAACTCTTGCATTGGTCACTCAACATTTTATCCTTATGGTATTTTTGATAAAGTTTCCTCTCTCAGTCTTGAAAATGAATTAATAAAGCTGTGACCAAGTTCCATTCCTCATCAATTAAATCTTCCTTCCTTCTAGAAGACTTGGATACATGCAGAAACTGTAGTCTGTCCTGAGCTTAACACTTACACATACTCCCCAAGATAGATTCTTTTTCCCTTCTCTTCAAAGCTGTATTTAAATCTTATATTTCCAGCATCAGTTTTAATTTGGATTGACAATAACAATCTTTCCTGAGTTTTTTGACCTTTCCCTCCAGGAACTCATCCCAGTTATCCCCTAGGGAATACAAGGGACAGGCCATTACAGAGCTGGGACAAAGTGCTCTGTTAGAGCTCAATGCCTGAATCAGCAGTATGCCAGCTTAACGAGCTGACACAAATTATTGTGCCTTTCTGGAAACAAGTGGCCTTCTTGTCTCAGGAGACCAATGTGAAGTGACATATTGAGGCAGTACTGGCATTTCCATCATCACTGTTGCCAGGGCTTGAGCTTAAGGACAAGGGTACCGCTGATCTAAACAGCATGCAGCATCGGTACATAAAGCCATCAGAAAATTGCCAAGTCATAGCACTGAGACATCACTTTGACTCTCTGTGAGACATGGGTTAAAGACAGAAGGAAGCTTTAAAAAGAAATTGCATTTGTTACATAAGCCTTTATATGAGGTTCTGTGTCTTCTCCCTTCAGAGGGCTGGCAGCAAGAATAAAGCCTGGGAAACAAACAATGACCAGGAAACAAAAAAGGAAAACCAGTCATTTCCCCCCTTTTCACCCCTGCTCGCCTTCATCCCACCGCCTCCACCACCTACTTCTGTACATACTGTGGTCCGAGTAGAGCTGTGGTAACAGAGAGAGAGACATTATATGTTTCTGGGTTAATAACCCTGTCCCACCAGAGTCTCTGGACATTTCAATCCAGTGTCAGTGTCTAATACTTACTAACCTACCAGATGCTGAGCACCTGGTACAACATCCTATGGGTATCCCATTAAACACAAGCTGTTGTAGTATCAGGGCTAATACATAAAAGAAGTTCACTTCAATGTGAGAGCAATAGGAGATATCAATGAGCTGCAGGTATTCAGATTACCTTAAGGGCCATATAGGCAAGAGTCAGCCTCCTTGTGCCAAAACCTCTCTTTACAGTAAAGAAGCTTTGCATACAAATAGGAAAATCTCAGTTTGATCTGCTTTGGGGTTTTGCCAGTGTGCCTCCACTAGTAGGACAGAACACAGGAGAAATGGAAGGAAGGAAGAGAAGGAAAACGTATCAAAACTTGACCTATTTTTTTTTTTTTTACATCGACTCCCAAGTGGTTTTAAGGTTATTTCTTTTTCCTCTACCCCCATTCTCCCACCTTATTTCACAGAGAAACACACAACGCCAGAACAGCAGCTGTTTGGCATCATAGTTTAACAAAAAAACCCACCCCAACTAAAAAATCCCTACAGCCCAACAAACACCAGTCAACTAAGGTGACTGAAGTAGACAAGCACTCTTACTGCAAAGAAATAAACATTAATACTAGCTTTGAGTAATGTCTCTGTGGCCTCCCACAAGCATAGTCCCCATTGTGCAACACTTAGACCCCAGTAGTGTCTTCAGTCTCTTGCCTTCCTCATTTTTGGTCATTTGGCAAGTTATGAGCAAGGAGGCTGCTGATCCACTGAGCAATGGGACAACTGAGCAATTTTTATTCATCAGCTCCCTCTTTGACCATTTCAGCTCTCAGTAGATCCTGCCAGCAGACAAGAAGGCAATTTGAAAAGCAAGCTGCAGCCTGTCTTGGGTAAATATAGGAAAATAATGCTATATTTTAGGAGTCCAGTATGAATTCAACTCGCAGAAAAAGTGTATTTCACTGCAGTGTACTGCAGTTCATCCTGACACTGCAAACCCTTCTGAAAATGGCCACTGTCCTCCTGGTGTACTCCAGTCCTCTGAGGACCCAGTGCTGACAGATACCTCTGCATGGCTTTTGTTCTGTAGCTTGTGGGAAATTAGTCTTTTGCTATTTGCTAAGTAGCAAAATCATTCTGTGCTCTTCTGCTTGGTCCCTGCTGCCTCCTAGGTGGTGGTTCCCCAGCACTTCTCTCAAAGTGCGAGACAGTAATTCTTCATTTAAAATTATGTTTGTCTCAGTCTGTTAAGCGTGGTTGTTACTGAGCTGTGAGCATACACAATACTTTGCAGAACAGGGGAAGTGAATTGTCTGTTCTGTCTCGCATATATCTAGAAATTCAAAGTGTGCTGAACAGAATACCTGTTGAAACAAGGGAAGCCAGAGCTGTGCTTGATTTCAGTTCAGATTTCCCTCATACCTGTGACCGTACAAAGCTGTGATTCAGCTGTGTCCCACTGTACAAAGAAAGGATTTACTGACAGAGAACAACTGAGTATTTGATATCTGCACATCACCTGGTTTTAAATAACCCAGCTGGGGTATCAGAAGCAGCCTACCTCTGTCAGCTTGGCACTCTACACAGACCAGTGTGCTCTGCTCAGCAGGCAGAGCACAACACAGGACTAACACAGCTATGCTTCTGGTACTGTAACTAGCACAGGTAGCTCTGTTTGGCCCCTTGACTGTGCTGTATCAATGTACCTAACATGCTCCAGCCACAGAGCTTGATGAGGAATGGAACTAACCAGGCATAACTGAAGCTAAGATGGTTATACTGGTCTAGGACTACCATCACAGGAGAAAGTGAGGGCAGCTAAGATTTGATAACGCAGGTCAGAAAGTGTTTCCATAAAATGCTTCATGGGAACTCACTGATTTGCAGAGGGTTTTTTTGGTGAGGAAGGCTAGGTTTCAATGTTTTTTCAATTTGCATCTTGAAAGCATTTCAAAGTCATCTAAACACTGTTTTGACATTTTTTTAAAAATGAAGAATTCTCTTTCTTTGGTTTAGAGTGATTGCTTTAAAATTGAAGCAGTTAAAGTTTAAATAAAGTATTTGGCTTCAGCTGATACTTTGCTTTAGTTTTTTTGCTGAAAAACTTCAAACAAGACTCAGTTTGACACAGGAATATCTGATAGAAAACCTCTCAAACCTCTGGCTTTTTCATCCCATAATATCCAACCCAGTTCTGCTTGTCAGCAAAGAAATTGGGTGCAGAAACTTTGCTGAATCACTGTGCTCTGTGGAAGGATCCACACTTTCACACTTGCAAAGGAGGTAAACCATGGCAAGTGTAAGAAAGGCTCTGAGACAATCCTTGCCCTGGCTTGAAAGTTGAGCCTTAAAGCATCATAAGGATTGAAAAATAGTGGTTAAATGAAAAACTGCAAGGTATGAAAGGACCAAATATATATTGGGAGGTGAGGAGCAGATGCTGAAATCGGAGAGGAACACATGCAAGAAACTTTAAGCTGAAACTCTGTGTCATTGCACAAGGTAAGAGCTATTCAGGTCTGTGCACTGTTTAAGAAAGGAAGACCTTACACCACTGGATCATGCATGCCATGCTGCAGGATTACAACATCTTCATTTAACTAAATTCCTAGCCTGAATGATATTCAAAAGGAACACATCGCACAACAAAAAGTCCATAAATCCAAATATTATGCTTAGCAATTTTCTTCATCCTTCAGTAAATTCAGTGCCGAGTAAAAAGTTACCAAATTGATAGCCCTGAGAAATTAGGCCCTTAATTTATCCCAGAGGAAAATATGCCAGTGAAGATGTAATTGCAGACTTCCTACATTGCTTTAGTGGTCCTGGTGGAGGATATCTAGGGCTGAAGAAGGAATTCCAGACCAAGGCCTCTTATCTCTCTGCAGCATCTGTCAACAAATGTCTAGTGAGCCTGCTTTTTGTTCTCATGGAGATTCCTCTCCACTAGAAATTGAACAGAATTACTTTAGCTAATTCCCCCAAAGACCCATCAGATGAAAATGAGCTTAACTAACTGCTAGTCAATCCAGATGCAAACTGCTAAGGGAAGGCTCTCTAGTACATCACTGGAGTTCACACTCTGGCATTCAGGGAGCTGAACTGGAGTAGTGGGGAATAGGTGGCCCTGCTCTGGCTCCTGACCACAGGGTTGCTGTCTTCAATCCACTAATAGATTTTTAAGTCGAAGTGTAGAATCTGACATGTGCTTCTGCAAACTGCAGATCATCAGGCATGTTGCATTCAATGAACTGAAATCCTTCCTCTATCTTGCTCTGTTTTCCGAGCCCTCAAAGGAATTATTAGCAACACCCAGTATTGAAGAAATTATATTAGATATCTTTTCTATTTTGAGGTGGAAACATCTGGGCATGATGTCAGATATAGGAAGCAGCATATGCAATGAGATCAGCAAAGCTCTCACAACTCCTTTGCCTAGCCAGCAGTCACTAATGGGCACAGACAGAATAAGTTTGAGCGTATTCCCCTCTGCTCTTGAAAGATACACAATGGTTTCTTGGATGAACAATTAATGCTGCACTGGGTACTACTCACAACTGATAGTAGCCCTTTAGAGAGTTTTTGTCTGTTTTTCACTCCTCAGTTTGAGCCAGTGTCTCTGACTGGTGGTGTTTTCATCATAAAACATTTGTTCGTTTAAAGTTCTTAGTCATCTAGATACACTTCCTCTTTCATTTGCATTTATGCATATGTACCTTCCAACTTGTTCACTTCCACATGTAACCTGACCAATCATATGTGACAGAAATTTCAGAAGTGGGGACCTGATTTTCACTGGGCCTAATACAGATCTCTCCCCACAAAGCCTTCTATATACTTCATATTCTGAGAAACCCACCCTGGGAACACATGCTAAAACCAGGCTCTTTCCATCCAAAGAAATTCTGCATTAATCTTGCTGTACCTTGGTTCCCCAGATAAGCAGAGGAGCACTATCTCACTTTTACAGATAGGGTTTTATGGGAATAAATATCCCATTACTTAAAAACTATTTTGATTCTGTAGCGATCAGAGAATGCTAAACGTACATAGCCTAAACCAAACCAATGCACACATACATTTAATTTCCTATCTATTTCTTCCCTTCTCACTTCTTACAAAACTTCATTCTGGATTTATGGTGGCAACATTGACATACAAACCCATCACAGCATGCTACTGGGGTCCAGGTACCTATAAGAAGTATGAGTTTGAGCAGTAAATATCTTGCCAATACAGCTTTGAGAAAAACTCTCTCTCCCCTAACAAGGAGGTAGTGACAGGTACTGGCTAGGATGCAGACAGCCAAGTTTGTGGTGAATAGCAGCGAACAAAATCTCTTTTAGGCCCCAAATTCATTCATCACTTGCATATGACTTATATTTGATGTTTTCTAGGAGTACCTTAAAAGAAAACAAGCAGTGGATGGAAATTAAGTTTGGAGTTACCCAAGATTTGACTTCCAGTGCTCATCAATCAGCACAGCTCTATACAGGCAGAGAATCTCACACCAATGTTTCAGCTGTGACTGGCCATCCTGAACTTGTAACAAGGTTTAATGAAAGCCCATGCCCTCCTCCCCTGAAAAGACTTTTGGGCTCTACTTTTCAGATCGTAAATTTCATATGTAAGCCTAGAATTTCTCCCCCTTATTCATTCACCTTGTAGGACAAGATGATCTTAGAGCAGAACCAATAGCAGAACCACTGAGGTCACTCGGTGACCAAAGCTATGCGTTACACTATATACTTCTCATCCCATCATAAACCTTTTATGCCTATGTCCCACTTCAGCTTCAGATCACACGTGATGAAGTGGACTTAGTTCTTTGATCATTTGCTGCACCTGGGAGCAATTTTCCCTTCTCAGCACACCACCACCATCAAGAAGGATCGAAACCTCTATCTAGAGATCATGCTGCAATTCTGTGAGGCTTTTATCTTCTGTTTTTTTTCCATAATGAGCTTAATCCTCATGTTGGAGCACAGAACCTGTCTTTTCTGATGGAGCAAAACAATGGGAGATTGCAAAATAATTCTGTCATTGACTGACTGCACATGCACAGGGGAATTATAAGCAGTCATTAAGATGCCAAAACAAGAAAAATGTATCATGAAGAATTCACGCTAGTTTGTCTGGATTTTTAAGTAGGATTTGAAATAGATTTTATTGCTTATTCCCAGTTAAGGATACCATCATACTGCCAGAGAATACCTTTTATTCCTGTATGGACTTTCTACTGCTTCTGTGATTCCATTAGATTTTTTTTCTGTGAAACCACCTCAGCTAAGGTCAGTGTTTTGATAAGAGATGAGGGCAGTGTGTCTGTCTGAGGAGACAACTAGGTACGTATGAATGTCTGTTCATTCCATAATCCTGAAGCAACACCCAAGATCATTATTCAGTAGAACACTTTACAAAGATGTTATGTTGTTAAAGACTCTATGACACACCTCAAGATCTTGAGCACTCAAAATTTGCCACCCAGAGCCATTATAAACATCTGGCCTAACAATTCTGTGCAGCATCTTTGCAGGATGTTTTAATCCTGGTTTGTACCTTAACTTGTGTAATGTTGCTATACACTATTATAAATTGGCTGTACTCTCTAACTGCTGTATTTCAGTGGCTACAGAAGTGATCTCTCTGGAGCTGTTGCAGGAGAAGTACTGTATTTATCATATTTAGCTAACTCTACTTCCCTTCCACACCACAATACTCGAGTGCCTTACTACCTTTGGTGCTTTTTTCCCTTCATATTACTGCTTTGATTAGGGAGCTGTTATTATGAGACGTACAGACCGGGACCTGAGATGCAGAAAAGAGTGAATTATCTGTAGCAACACAGATAGGGAACTTGAATCAGTATTTTTACTTCCCAGCAAAGCACCTCAACAGTTCTTCAATGATTCAGTAACAGTCAACTAAGGATTTTATAACGATGTTGACAGCTAGAGCACTTGCATTCTGTTTTCAACTGCAGGGAGCCTGGAGATCACTGCTGCATTTATTTCTGTGTGAAACAACCCAGCACGTCCTGGGTGCTGAAGGATTTCTTTCCGAAATTGTTCAGGATGTCTAGTGTTTGCAAATATGACTGCAATTAACTGGTTACTCTTCAGATTGGGCAAAACCAAGTAATAGTATTGTAAGCTCACTCAGAGGTCAGACTTAGAATGGACAGATAAGTTTAGTATACTGTATTGCTTGCATGGGACTCAGTGGCAAATTTCAGAGAAGAACAAGCAGCAGCAGCAAACCTCCTACTAGAAGGCCTCAACTCAAGTCACTGATTATAAGGAGGCAAGAGAGCCAGAGCAGGCATTCTGAATTCTTTCTCCAGACTTTGGATTTTAGATATCACTAAGGTGGGACTGAAGGAGAGAAAAGTTTGTCAGGGAGATAACTTGTGTTGGAAGTAACTTAATTTCAGTGTCCCAGTGCAACTGGCTTTGAGCTGACAACTGTTGAGAACTGCCTTGCATGACTATATATATAATACAGTGGTCTGAGTGGCAGATTTTTTTGTTGGCAACATTCAGATTCTAGTCTGCATCCATTGCACACACAGCCTATTTCCGCATCAGGTTTCCAAGTCTTCATACACGGGTATCATCCCTAATGAGTACATCTAGACTAAGCCACACAGACTAAATATTTGAGGATAAGGGCACTGTGACACACACTTTCCAACAAGACTGGGTGGCCATGACTAGTCTCAGGACACAGCTGAGCCCAAGGTGCAGTGGAGCATAGCAGCCTAGATTTGTTAGTCCAGGAGCATTGTACTGTCCCTTTGCATTGCTGCCTTTAAGTCCCTTGTCCTGAACATGCCTCTGTCTCCATCACAATGAAACAGAAATTAAATTAATGCATTGATCCTAAACAGATTTACATAATTTTAGACATAGTGTGTCATCTCCAAATGAAGGGAGTAATGTGGAGAACACATCATCTGTTCTTCTTCCGTAGACAAAATACAGAGCCAAACTAGAAAGATACAAAAGGAAGAGCAGACAGAGCGAAGCGGAGTGTACAAGCAAAACAGACTGTTATCTGATAGTCTCTTCATAATTCTGAAAGCAGGCACCTAGTGCAGGCTTCTGGCACAAGCTGGATACCTGCTAAGAGTGGGCATGTTGAATTATTCATACTTTTGGTTATAAATAATGCACTGTCTGCATATATCTAATTTAAATAGACCCATAAAGCCCAGTGGATTAGTCACTGCATGCTGCCTAAAAGTAACAGATCATCTAGCCAAAGTCTCTTGGCTATTACCTGCCCTCAGCAAGGCTCTTCTAGAAGATAACATTTTAAAGAAATTTTCTCTGATGTTTTTGTTGATACAGCGATGGTATTTTGTATGTAAGAGCTTAAGAGACTCAAACAGGAGTGCCGCACTGTACCAGGACACTGTCTGCTTGGAATTGTTCCTACATAGTTTTCCTGTATGATCATCCCATAATGACAGTGCTGATCTCGCTAACAAGGAGACCGCACATCCCATACTGCAGACAAAGTAAAAGTGTTGGTAACCCTACCAAGGAAGGCTCAGGACAATTGTTCATAGGCATTATTTAAACAACAAAAATAAATCACGCACTCAAACCTTAAATACCATGCTTCAATAAAAAACAGACTATATCCATTTCTTCTTTGTACTTGGATTTTGGACATCAGTATCTACCTCCTGAATCTTCGCTCTGACTAGCAGATGTAATGGGGTGGTACTGGCCCAACAACCCTCCTGTCCTCAAGATAAGTCTCGGTGTAGGCTAGAATCCAGGAAATTTAGGGTCATTTTGCAGTATCCCACAAAGAATCCAAGGAAGATTTGTACTTCTGAGATAAAAAATACTGTAAACTGACTGCCAGTTTCACCAGCCTCTCTAGGAGGGGTTTTTAAGTACTGACTGACAAAAAAAGTCCTGTCTTACATGAGCTCTCTTTGCGAGATCCTGAGAAGTACTGTCTATCCGAGGTTATGGATGTCCAACATCTACTCCCTTCTGTGATGGACAACTGTAAGTTTCAGAACTGCTCATTGCCCTCTGCCCTCCCCCCACATGAAAATGCTCAACTACAACACATTTTCACAGAGCACCCAAAAAGCAGGCCATTTTCACCCCTGATTTTAAAAGGATGCAGCAAGTGTGCATCTCCTCAGCTAGTGAACCAGATTTTGATAATCATAGATCTGGCTCTTGGTTTCTAAATAACGAATGCTGAATGTCTCAGCTGGTATTTTCTCTATCAGTCAGAAGAAGAGTATTCTGATTAAATCAAAGTTCTGGTTTTACCAAAATCAAATATGTTTAGACAAAAATCCTCAATATTTCTTCCCTCCCACAAGTGAGTTTTTAATTTCAGTTTAAAAAAAAAGGGTGGGAGGGAGACCAAGGAGGGAGAAATGTCATTTTAGCTTGTTTTGTCACAATTCTTCTTTTACCCAATGATTTCAGTGCAGAATGGGACATAAACCATTACAGAAGTCATGTCTTGTTAAGCATTACTGACATGGTGATTACACAGCAGCTTAAATATTCTCTTTTAAACCATAAGGGTAAGTGCTATTTAGTGTTGGAAATCTTTTTATATTTAACATTCAAGCATTCCCTGTTGTCCTGGTTTAACCAGGATAGGGTTAAGTTTCCCCAGCAGTGGGGGGGGAGCTCTAGCTGGGTTATTCAGATACCATGCGGACATCACATCCTGGCAATCCTGGCAGGTCACATTTTTCCTGGCGCAGGAGCACAGTGCACTCGTGGTTTTGGACATCGTGCTTCTCACTGCTGTATTTGGTAGCTATTTTGCTCTGTTCATTGCTATCACTATTACTATTATTGTTATTGTTGTTGTTTGTTGTGTTGCTATTGCACTGTTGTATTAAACCTTTCCTTATTTCAGTCTTGGGGCTTTGTATTTCACTCCCTTTGTGGGGCAGGGGTAGCAGCCGCGTGGTCTCAGACCCCGGCAGGGGCTAAACCACCACACCTGTTTATAAGATTAGAAATTAGATTTGTTCAGCTGCTACAAAGAGAGAATATAGTATCCTGGGCTGCATTAGGAAAAGCACTGCCAGCACGTTGAGGAGGGTGATCCCCTCTCTGCTCAGCAGTGGTGAGGCCTCATATGGATTGCTGTCTCTAGTTCTTGGAGCCCCAACACAAGACATGGACTTCGTGAGGTGAGGCCAGCAAAGGGCCACTAAGATGGTAAAGGAACTGGAGCACCTCATACAAGGGAAAGCTGAGAGAGCTGGCACTCTTCAGCCTGAAGAAGAGAAGGTTCTGGGGTCTGTGATGTGGATCTCATCAATGTGTATAAATGCCTGATGGGAGGACTTAGGAGCCAGACTTGTCTCAGTGGTGCCATGTGAGACTACAAGAGGCAATGGGCAAACTGAAGCACAGGAAATTCCATGTGAACACAGAAGAACAATTTTTTTTACTATGAAGGTGGTCAAACTGAAACAGATTGCCCAGAGAGGTTGTAAAGTCTCCATCCTTGGAGATATTTATAACCTGACCGCACAGTCTCCTGGGCAACCTGCTCCAGCTGACTCTGCTTAAGGGGGGAAGTACTAGACAGTCTCAAGAGGTTGATTCCAACCTCAACTATTCTGTGATTCTGTGAAAAAGAGAGCATGATTAACAAATACCCAAGGTGAGTAAAGCTGGTCTTTGGCCAGAGATATGCCCATCTAACACTAGATTTGGGATTTAGAAGTTTAAAGGAGAACCTTTAACAAACCCAACAATCCTTTGTAAAGTCAGCCTATAAAATGAAAGCTAAGGAAAGCCAATAGCCAGGTTGTTTATTTCCTTTTCTCCACAGCATTGTAGTTAATGCCTCTTGTAGGTTCCCAAGGCATTCAATAAAAATCCCAAGTCCCATACTTCTGCGGACAGATAGAAGCCTCTTTTGTCAGAAAGGTTCCAAATAGATTTGTGGCTAAAAAGGACAGGACCAGCCAACTCTCGTCTATCAACATCAGCTGAATAGGATTCTTGCCTCTGCAGCTTGACTTTTAGCCATGATTTCAGCTACATTACAGGCCACACAACCTACCTCAGGAGGCCTGGAGACCTATTCCCAACAGAAAGTTCATCATTAATCTTTGAAACAGCTTCTCCAATTACCAAGAAGCAGCAATGCCCCCCCCCCCCCCCCCCCCCCCCCGGCTCCCGTAGCAAATTAGAGACATGGAACAGTCAATGTACGTACAACCACTGTGTTCATTAGCATTGAATACTATGCATTCACAGCAATCTGACACTTAGAGGCATAATGGCTACATCAGGGATCAATTTTTCCCTGAAGAAAAAGGATGAGGTAAACCTTATCAGCAGACAGTGGATTAAATTCTTATTGAACCACCATTAGCTATGTCTGCTCCTTTTGTTACAGTCCTGAGAATTCTCAGATGGCCTTTATCTGACTGGTCACACAGCACACCATGGGCCAGTGTTTAGGAGATGGAGGGGAGAAAATCTTGTGCAGGTCTTCCCAAAGGCTAAGATCAGCCTTAGAAGGCAACTCTGTCTAGAAAGTGGAACTATGTTGCAGAATTCTACTAAAGACATTTCTGTCCTCCAGAAAAAGCCAAACAGTACACCCTAAAAGTAAAGCCACATAGCTTAATGGAGGGGGAAAAAAAATTAAAAATCAGTGCACAATTTAGGAATGAATATATCCTGCAATAAGTTCAGAAATAGTCCTCTCCAAAGAGAATAATCAAAACCTCATAATGAGACGTAAAAAGAAGCCTTTTCCACTCCAGCAACATACATAAGTACAGTTAAACTTACAGAATGGATTAGGCATTGTAGAACAGCACAACGTGCCATAGCCAGTGCACCAAAGGCGATTATTCAAATGGAAAATGATGTGGCAAAGGAATAATTAGACAGTACAGCCTTACCTCTATTGTGGCAAGGGTTTGGAGGGAGAAAATCATGACAGTTATTGTTTGCTTCATAGCTGGACATTTGTTTGATATCCATTGCCTATGGATGCATGATGCTTCAAAACTGAACCAGTGAGAAACCAGAGAAAGCAACTACATGTCAGGATGCAAATTTATCTCGCTTGTCACCTAATTATTTTTTCTTGATAGCTTTTGGATGTAGAGTTCTTCTCATCTTCCCCTTCCATGTTTTCACAGACAAAAACCTAAACCACTCAGGATGCTAACAGAAGTTGCAGTTTTCTGCTTATTGCTTCCCAGCAATCCCAACATACAGATTTCTGCCTTTGATTTACTAATAACCTTCATTTTACATGTTTTCCAACTCCCACCTGCTAATAGGAATTTCAATACTTGCACATACCCACTCAGTCCACTTCATTTAAAATAAAAATTAATTGCATAGAATTTAGAATTAAACACTGCAGTTGGTAGTTATGGATCCATTCCAGACAAAATGATCAACAAGATCTCCAAAGATTTATATCGATTCTGCAAAACTTTGAGGTCTGTCTAGGACAGCGGGTCTGCCCTGCAAGATGTGTGCTTTTTTGCAAGCAAACAAACAGACACTGCCACCTACACCAGCAATTCCAGCGTGACATTTGTCTGGGAAAGAAACATAAGCACTGAATAAGGATATTAGAGTGTCAGGGTCACCATTAGCCGGGGTCCTTATTTCTCCGTGCGGGAACAGAAACGACGCAACACCAATGTGATGATCAGGTCGTCCATCTTTTTTATTATTATTGTCCCTTTTCTGGTTACATTTATACTCTACTAAGTTCCGTACACGCACTCATCTATCTTCTAATAGGCTACAGGTCATCTACACGCGCTGTTCACGCGCCTCTACAAGCATTTGCATTGGTTAATTGCAATTAGCACATAAAGCCCAAAACTTGCCAAAACTCCCTTATCTAATACCCTGTTTTGCTCAGACTTGTGTGCTTTTGCTGACCACAGGTATTTCTCACTTATCTGCTATCTTGTGTGTTTTTGCCAGCCTTATTTTGCTGGCCTTGTCTTCGTCCTTGCATTCTTCTGTCTGCACTAACTTTCTCCCAGCGCGGCCCAGACTCCTACATTAGAGCTTACCTGCATGTTAGTCTGTTGAGTATGCATGTTAGAGTACTAACCAGTTCACTCGCTAACATTTACATGTTAGAAGCCTTCTCTTCTTCATGAAGTCATGCACTCTTACTCAGTCTGGTCAAGAACTAAGAGGCATCAGGAGGGAAAGCCATTCACATTTTGGAAGATATTTCCAAGAAGAGATATGCCACATGCACTGCATATGTGTAACATCCAGTCCGCAGGAGAGCAGGTGGCACACTGAGAAGAGAGCTGACTCAGTTTGGGTGGGAAGGAAAAGAAACACTTGCCTGAGGCAAGATCATCATACCGTCCTGCTGAAAACATTGTAGTCTCCAAAGCATTCCTCTCGGTATCCTAAGGGCAGCCAGTTCACAGATGACATCATTTTGGGAAATCTACTTTATTAGAAATGAAAGTCTCCTTCAGGGCTAGTATGTGGGGAACTTGGAAGAAAAGTTTTTCTGCTGGACTCCTTCCACAGCCCTCCTAGACTCCAGTATCTTTTATATATTACTATTTTGTTTTTCCTCTCATAAGTCATATTTAACAATAGTACATATGTCTGCAAAAGGTTTAGTTATAAGTGGACACATGGATTCCCAGATCAACATGTTCCTCTGGATCCAATTTATATAGATTCATAACATTTCATCATCTCAACACCATAAAGCTGGCTTTATTTTAGCTTCTTTACTCTTAAAAAAACAAGCCCAAACACCACCCAGAGAATTTGAAAGCTTCCAAATTTCCTTAGAGGAAGCCTACCCTGTTAATCCCATCACTCACTAGCATACACAATCTATGTTCTCATTTCCCCAGATGATTTCAGCACACTGTGGTGAACTTAACCAGCTTCCAGGGTGTGAAACATTCCTCTTACAAAATGCTCTTCTATTACCTTCAGTATTTCATAAATGTCCGAGTTCCTGCAAACCAGAGATTAACATCTTGATCAAAAGACACTTTGGGTGACCATTAGATAGCAGAAGTCACTATCTCCAGAGGCAGCAACAGGTGTCCTAGCTACTACTTCTAGCCATCATCAACACCACCTCCCTCCACTCTCAACAAAATCCCAACCCAACACAACCAAACAATCCCCCACCTTCAAAAGAAATCTTGCTAAAAGAAGATATTGGTCTTTTCCTCCCTTTCCTTTTGCCTCAAGTTTTCTCCCATTAGTACAAATGGAATTAGTTTACCCTATTCTTCACCCAGACTGCAAACATTAATAATACAGAATAAGATTCTCAACTGCCTGAAGCAATTTTATTTTCCACTAGCTGCCCACTAAATAGCAGTTAGGAGCTATTCCAGTAAATGGAGTGCTCCATGGCCTAGGGGGACAACACGCCACATTCTCCTTCACAGTCACTGCTTTAGCTCCCCTGCAGATTATCTAAATTATCCATAATACAGCCTTCTTCATTATAGCTGTATGAACAGAGCAGGACTGTATGAGATTTTAACATTTCTACAAGGCATCACTAACCCCATCATCACCTCAATATATTCATTAATATTTTGAATATTCAGAAGCAGAAGTTCGATGAATTTGTTGATCCACTATAATCCTATTTTTGAGAAAAAAATCCGATGTTTCTACAAACAAATCAACATAGAATTGAGGATGTTTTTGCTGTATGAGACCTCTTCATCAAAACTTTAAACACAAACCCTAATTTCAAATGTTTTTAACTGTGACAACTTGTCTCTTCCTAACATTAAAGCAAAAGTCAATCTTTTCTGATTAAATTGTGTCTTTTCCTAGGACATGTCTATTTGATATAGATGGAGTGTGAAGCCAGTACAAATTTATCTGAAGCACAAAACTCCAAAAGGCTGTTTTCTTCAATTTATAAAGATCCCTAGGAACACACGTGGAAAAAACCTGCACAAGAAGGATGGACTTCACCTGAACTGTAAGGGACCAAGCTGCTAGCACTTTAAACAAAGACTGTGAGTGAACTTTGACACTTATGAGTGAGAAAAAGTCAACTGCGTGCAGAACACCACACAACTTGGAATAGTGTTTCTTTGTATGCAAGTATGAAAAATCTTTACCTTATGTAAAGGATAGGTCAGAGGATGAAAAGCAAATCAGAAACAGAAAGCAATTTCCACTAGGTGAAATTAATGGGAAACTACAAAAATACAACCTCCTTAGATCTATGTATCAGACACAGGTTCTGTATAGGGAAGTCTTGTCTCTCAAATTATTTGCAGAAATCAGCAAGAACAGCAAAACAGTTGATATAACCAAAATGTTTTTTTACAGACTCCCTCATCAAAAGCTTTTAAGAAAACTAAGTGGGAAGGTCCAGGAATGAGTAAGCAATTGGCTAAAAGATGGAAGGTGGAGGAGGTGGGGTATGGATAATTGGTCAGTACTTGCAGTGGAGGGAAACAATTAGTGGAATCTATTTGATTTGCACTGTTCATTTTATTCATTCATAACCTTGAAATAGGTGTGAGTGCTAAGGCAAGGAAGCATGCCAGTAATATGAAGTACATTCAGAGGAGTAAGGATGAGATCAGACTGTGAAACCTGAAGGACATTACAAAACGGTTCAGTAAAACAGCAGGTGAAACCCAATAGAAATAAGCACAAAGCGATGCACACAAGGAAAAAGAATCCTGGCTTTATACATGAAACGATGGCTCTGAGCTGGCCATTAACAGAGCAAGAATTGGAGGTCACAACAGTTGGTTCCATTGAGTAACAAGTCAGTGCTCAATAGCAGTGAAAAAAACTAAGGAAATGTTTGGAATTAGAAAATGAATGAAGAATGGAACAGGTCACTATGCCACTGTTTAATTTGATAATTCAACTTAGTAAACATATATATATATGTGAACAGTGTGCACATTGTCTTGAAAATCATCCCTTATTAGAAAAACAAAAACATGCAGAAGAAGGCAACAGGGATAGTCAAAAGCATGGAGTGGCTTCCATATGAGGGACACCAGGTAAGCAAAACATTTCAGCCTGTGGCAGGGAATTTTGGTGTGATATGACATGTGTGCAAAATCATGAGTGACATGGAAAGGCTGGATAGGGATAGGCGGTCTTTTCAAGGAAGTGCAGTAATGAAACTAGAGGGACCCATGTTCAAAATAACTAGGAAGGCACAGGGTAGCATAATCCTGGAATATGTTGCTGAAGGAAGTTGTGAATGCAAAAATGTTTACATGGGTTTGAGGAAAGAAGGGACAAATGTTTAGGGGTGAGATCATTGGGAGTTGCCAGACAGACAAACCACAACAGAACTGGGAAATCCCCTGAACTGGGAAAAGCAGGAGGTTCAGAGAACATGCACATGTGTTATGCCTTGTACATGCTTGCCCCATTTTTACTCTTCATTAGGTATTTGTATATGGGCACTGTTCATTTTTGTTGGTTTAGTGATTAACTGTTTCACTTCAGAAAACTGCTTTTAAACACCCTGACCCCAACATAAACTCATCCTCTCCCTCTGCCTTGTACTACCTACCCCAGGGGTGGTTAGAGCCTAATTTCCTACCCCATGCCCTTCAATAATCTGGGCCTTCAATCTAGACTTCCACTGAACCCAAAAAGTAAGTTTCAATACTTCCAGTGTCATTTCCTTTAAAATGAACACTAACCCTACTTTGAACATAACTTCCAATCCCTAAGACAAAAGAAAACTATTTTTGTAAGTATTTTTATCTTTATAGTACAAATATGCACTCTCAATGGGGTCTTTTTTCTTCTTCCTCCCCACCTTCCCCAAAGTATCAGGAATTCTGCTCTTCTACATTATAATTCCATTGAGGTGAGTAGTTAAAATAGTATGAAATTAATGACATGGAGAAGAGAGCTTAGCCCATACTATACATGAATTACTTCATCCACCACAGTGAATTTATAATGCAGCCCTGCAGTTTAATAGTGAAAAGGAGAACAACTACACAGTTTATAAAGAGGGAATTAGAGGAAGCAGAACAGTTGCCTAAGCTGAAATTTGGCTGCAAACACTACAAATAAAGACCCTGGGAAAACAGCAATAATGTTGTTCTCCTCTTCAAGACATGCCAGGGTAGCTCCATCAGTTGTGTTGGATCACATTTTTTATGCATATAAAAAAAGAAAAAAAATATGTATATGAATTATATATAGACACATTAAAATAGTTGGGTTTTTTTTTCCCCCAAGCTTTTCCTATTACTTAACAACTAATGATAAAAGTACAAGAGGAGGGGAGAAAAGTAAAAAGAAAGATTTCCAGGGACAAAAAGGATAATGTAACCTTTGAAAATTTGCTAAGGCTTAAGATTTGTCTACTCAGACACTGCTTTCTACCTCCATTTAATTAGATTTTAATTTTCTTTTTACATCCTTTTCCTCCACAGATTCTGAGAAGTAATTATTTCAATATCAATTGATTTGAAGGAACAGTCCCAAGTCAGAATTAAGCAGCTTATGGAAGTTTGTCTTGTTCCTGGTTAAACATTCCTGCTATGCAGCTGGGTAAGCTGCTTGCAGTAATAAAATCCAGGTGAAATAATGGAATTGTGCTTGTGAGCCCAGACTTGACCTAGCTAAGGGGAACTTCTCAAATAGCTCTCATCAATGTCAGAGATTTAGAGAAAGCCCTCCCAAATAGTCAAGCAGAGGCAGAGAAACAAAGTAAAAACTCAGTCTCTTCCCTCCAGTGTGCCTTTCATCAAAACAATATCAAATTTTTACGTGTTTCATAAACAGCACATAACTTAAACAGTTCATCTTCTGCTTATGTTGTAATAGGTTCACAAACAAATGTGGTCTTTACATTCCATATACAAAATGTCAGTCCCCTGTAAAGAGAGCTTCAAATAGGCAGGTTTTACTTGCAGGCATAAGTTCAGAGAACTTAACCAATCTGAAAAGATACTTAATAACAATTAAAAAACACACACACACACACACAAAGAGTGGATATTTTTCAGGGGTTTGTTGTAAAGTATTTGCAAAACCCAGAGGAAGACAGAGAACTCAGAAATTCCAGAAGCTTAGCCTTATGCTTTGGCTTTTCAGCTCTTCTACCTTTTTACTTACAGCTGACAAAGAATAGTAGGGGGAAAAAAGCATAAGAGTATAATTTTTAATATCATTAGTTATGAAATGAATTGTAAGTAGAGTCTGGTCAATAACTGTAAAAACACAAAGGAAAAAAAAAGCCTCAGTAACACTTGTGATCTGTTACAAGCTCCTTTTGTGATTCCTGTGAGTTAGTTTGCACAAGAGCTACAGCAGCAGGCTGCTATTGGTACCCCTTTTCTACAAAGTGGAAATGGCTGCTCAGATTAGAAAATGCACAGCATATCTTGGGGTCTGTAATTGTGGACCTCACAAGACATATCTTATTATCCATTCCATTACATATACATTAAATATGCCACAGAAAGCTATTTTTAAAGCACCTGCCTATTAGCAGAAATGCAAGAAAACCCATTCTGTGCACCTGTGCAGACAGAATATTTTCTTATTGAGGAGGGAGCAAAAATCCTTGCTCTATGGACAACAACATTAGAAGATAGCATTGCACAAATGAAACTCAGAAGCATTATTTCTACAGTCCTGGCTGGCACGCTTACCAGACTTCAGCAAGAATCTTCATTCTCTGGATATCTCATGCCCTTTAACTGTGAGGAATAACCAGATTCCAATGGTACCTCACAAGATCTGCACTTCTAATCATACTGTTTGGGATTCAGATATTCTCACTTTTACACTTTCCTGAAAACTAGGACTCTACAGTCTGAGAGCCCATGTACACATAACAGTGCTATTCTTCCAGAGCCTTTTCAGGAGCAACTGCACACTCCCCCAAATTCTGGATTTTGGGACTTAGTTTCTCACCAATTAAAAATGATAGCAACAGCTAAAGTGAGACTTGGAGAATATTCTCAGTGGGACTCCTAAAATAAATCATGCTTCACACATGGACACCACAATATAATTAGAGCTACGAAAATAAACAGCCAAACACAACTGCCTTTCAGTATCTTTATCTACTTCAGTCAGTCCTTTTGTTCCTTTAGGCACTCCCTCATTTTCCTGTGCAAGCCCCCTCATTTCTCTTAAATGTGTGTTATTGAAGTTCCCCTTCTGTAAGCTTCAGCCCCACTTCATGATCTTTTCTCCCACCCCCAGCACAAGCCCGTCAATATTTTTGTTTGGCTGCAGCCCACCTGAAATCCTAACTATTCCCCATAGGCTGCAGCTAACTTGCTAGTCAAGGACAGGAAAGCAGACTCTGCATTTCAAGCTAGCGCCATAAAATCCAGCAAGGAGAAATGTCCAGACAGAATCCAGGATACAGTGTCATTTATAAATCAAATCAACATTCACAACTACAAGTGGAGTTTGCAGACTGATATACAGCCATACAGTGTTTCAGCCTAATTTCTTAACCACCCATCCGAGATGTACAAACTGACCTTTAAACGATTCCAAAAATAGGACAGGATAAATCCCATATCTGTCACATTAAAAGCATTGTGCAAGGAAAACCATTTACAACACATAAGAGGCTATTTCCTTGATCTTTTGAAAATTAGAGAGCATCACATATTCCTTGCTACTTAATACTTTCTTCTGAACTATATTTAGAAATGGATAGCTCTAAGTACAAGCGTTGATTATTTAAAGACTGTTCCTATCATTGCCTGTACTTGACTTTCCTAGGAACAACAGACTTGGGGGGAAGGGTGTAGCAGGGTGCCAGGAAGACCATAACCATACTTCATAAGATCTTTCAACCAGCTTCCTCCTTAGCCAAATTTCTCTTCAGCTTAAGCTGTACCTTCACCTTCCTGTGGCATCACAGACTTTTGCTGTTGACTTAGAAACAGCTTCCGTTCAGCAGACCTTGAACGACCAGGTCATCACCGCTATTTGCTGTGGACTTTATTTATTTATTTTTAAATTATTCTGTACTGGGGTAGATAGCAACAGCGAGATGAAAAATATGGTCTTTGGTAGAGAACTGTGGTTTTGGGGTAACATATAGATTTACATATTTTAAGTTATTAGTAGATATATATTAGAAAATCTAGCATCTCACCTGGAAATGCTTGGAGGCATAGGGGGTTTTTTTCCTAATAATTAGCAAAGGTAGGCTGTATGTGTACCTTTCATACTTGACCACAAATTCTTGCCATCAGCCCTCTCCCTTTTATTCAAATCCACTCATTCTTTTATCACAGACTGCAATTTCTTCAGGCAGGGAACATTCCTTTACTTTAGAGCTGGTCACTGATTAGTGGAATAATAAACTTTATTAGAGCTTTTAGGTATTACCACAATACAAGCACATAACAAAAACATTCAGACTCCTATTAGACTAGCCACACACAAGTCTTTTTTCAGGGGAAAAATTTAGGCATTTTTAGCTAATGTCATTTCATATACAGTGCAACCACCAGGTATGTCCTATATTAAGGGTAATCATGATGTGTTATTTGAGGAATGTCCTACAATTTATAACATCTGATTAGATAATAATCCAGTAGGGGAACATTTTATGAAGCAGTTTTCTGATTGAAACTATACGTTTTCTGGGCAGTTGCCAGGACCACATGAGAGGCAACAGGCAGCTCTCAGTACAAAATCACTCTGAATTACCTATAGCCTGCATGCTCTAAATTGGATTTGCTGCAGTCATAGTAGGTGGGCAAAAGAAGTAATGAAGAAACAACTCACAGTTTTAGGCTCCAGGACTGGCTCACATAAGCTTTCTTCATCTGCAGCTCAAAAAAGGGGGGAGGGGAAGACCTTAACAACGGTCCTCTTTCCTGCTCAAAATGGAAATGTTGATTTCACCAAACACCAGAGCTCAATGTAAAACCTGTTTCTTCTATGTGGTCATCACTTACTAGGCAATAAGCTACACATATGCCTATCTCTGCTGCTGAGGCACCACCTGCACCCTAGAGAGTCTGGCAACACCTGCTTGCCCACTAGCTGAAAGCCATTGCATTTTTAACGTCTGTATAGTTGAGTACAGTGCAATACTGTTCAACCAGGCTGAGCTGGACCTAGGCTCCAAACCAACTCAGCTGTGACTCATCTCAGCCCCTGTGCTCAGACCCATTGGACTTGCAGTGCAATGTGTCACCATGAGGCACTCCTTTTCAGTCATAAATACACCCCTGACAGGTTGCTGAGGCAACAAGCTGCACCCCCAGACAATAACATATATCCACAGATGAGATTTTTAGTCTTTTTTTTTTTCACTTGGAAACAAAGCTTATGCCATCAAGCTGTGAGGAGCCTTCCTCCAATGACTTTGGAACCACCTGGCTGATTTCAACCAAATTTAAAAGAAGATTAGATGGCACAAATGTAATTAGGATCCTAAAAATGTCATAAATGTATTAATGCTCTGTCTGACAGAAGAGCTGCAAAGTGACCTCTTATTAGACACCAGGCAATCCACATAGGAGAGAAACTTCATTAACACCCCCCGTAGTGGCTGCTCACAACCTCTTAGAGTTCAAACTTAATTTACCACAGGGTATTAATCTATAGGAAATATAGCTTCCTTAGTTCTGGGATGCCATGATCTAGGGGTTTTAAAAAACTTTCATTAAAAACTTCTGAGCTTCATAATCATGATAAATATGCTGTTCTATATATAACCAGTTAAGGCAACAGTTTCTTAGGTACACAACAGAAAAACCAATAAACATAAGAAAGAAATCCTGTGCTGGCTTTTGAAACTACCAGTTAATCAGAAACAATTGCTTTCATTATCTCTTGTTAGCATAAACAGGACAAACCCAATATGAATAATTCAGTTCCCAATGGGTTGTCTGTTAGTTGGCTATTGCCAGATGCCTCCTGGAAAGGTATGTAAACTTTAGGCAAATATCGCAGAATCATCCAGGTTGGAAAACACCTTGAAGATCATCTAGTCCAACCATTAACTTCACACTGACCGTTCTCAACTCCACCAGATCCCTCAGCGCTGGGTCAACCCGACTCTTAAACCCCTCCAGGGATGGGGACTCCACCACTGCCCTGGGCAGCCCATTCCAATGCCCAACAACCCCTTCTGGAAAGAAATACTTCCAAAAAATCCAGTATAACCCTGCCCTGGCGCAGCTGGAGGCCATTCCCTCTTGTTCTGTCGCTTGTTACTTGGTTCAAGAGACTCATCCCCAGTTCTCTGCAGCCTCCTTTCAGGGAGTTGTAGAGGGCAATGAGGTCTGCCCTCAGCCTCCTCTTCTCCAGACTAAACAACCCCAGTTCCCTCAGCCTCTCCCCATCAGACCTGTGCTCCAGACCCTGCACAAGCTTTGTTGCCCTTCTCTGGAAACGTTCGAGTCATTCAATGGGCTTTTTGCAGTGTGGGGTCCAAAACTGAACCCAGGCGTCAGGGTGCGGCCTCACCAGTGCCGAGTACAGGGGTAAGATCACTTCCCTGTCCCTGCTGGCCACGCTATTGCTGATACAAGCCAGGATGCCATTGGCCTTCTTGGCCACCTGGGCACACTGCTGGCTCATGTTCAGCTGGCTGTCAATCAACACCCCCAGGTCCCTCTCTGACTGGCAGCTCTCCAGCCACTCCTCCCCAAGCCTGTAGCGCTGCTGGGGGTTGTTGTGGCCCAAGTGCAGCACCTGGCATTTGGCCTTATTGAAACTCCTCCAGTTGGCCTCAGCCCATTGCTCCAGCCTGTCCAGATCTCTCTGCAGAGCCTCCCTACCCTCGAGCAGATCAACACTCCCACCCAACTTGGTGTCATCTGCAAACTTACTGAGGGGGCACTCGATCCCCTCGTCCAGATGATCAATAAAGATGTTAAACAGGAGTGGCCCCAAAACCGAGCCCTGGGGGACACCACTTGTGACTGGCCGCCAATGGATTTAACTCCATTTACCACAACTCTTTAGGGTTGGCCATCCAGCCAGTTTTTTACCCAGCAAAGCGTGTGCCCATCCAAGCCACGAGCAGCCAGTTTCGCCAGGAGAATGCTGTGGGAAACAGTGTCAAAGGCCTTACTGAAGTCAAGGTAAACTACATCCACAGCCTTTCCCTCATCCAATAAGCGGGTCGACCTGTCGTAGAAGGAGATCAGGTTTGTTAAGCAGGACCTGCCTTTCATAAACCCATGCTGACTGGATATGTAAATATGTAACTCTTAAATTCTTTTCGTCTTTTATGTCTGCATGTAATAGTGTCAGTCCAATATGTGACCGTTAAAAAACTTACGTGTATCCCACTTGTTAGGGTTGTGATTGATAGTGTCATTGTTCTGGCATAGAAGCTGCTGGTGATTCCCATTGCTAGCCATGAGGAGTCAGCTGTTGCTGAGGACTCTAGTACTGCTATGCCACCCAGGCCCTGCTGCGTGTCTACGTGCCTTCCCCTACCTAGAATGAGGTAGGATGGGCTTACTTTTGTCTGGAATGTTGTGGTCAGCTTTCTTTTTCCCCTTGAGTTTTGGCTCATGTGGTATGTGGTCTGAGACTTTCTGGTGCTTAGAGGCTTTTAAGAGTTGGCTCAGAAGCTCGGAGATGTTGTTTAATCCAGGTAAGCAGAAATATAAAGCCTGCCTACAGGTTCCAAGTGTAAGGTAAGAGTAGTAAGCAAAGTGCAAACTTCAAATTAGAATTATTTGTATGTTCACTCCATAAGTTACTTGATTTAAATTTGTGGGGCCTTTCACTTACTCTACAGGATAGTTCTTGTGTTATATATAGTACTTTATCTATGGTCAAGTACTTTAGACAGTTAAATTATGAAAATAATGAAGCTGACATGCAATGATTGAAAGATGGGTGGGAATCCTACTTACTAAATCTGTGGGTAAGAAGGATGAGACCTGGGTGTTAGTAAGTGCCCCAGTGCTTCTTATTTTCCTAGGTTTTATAAGAAAGTGAAGGGTCCTTTGAAGAGATATCTTATTTCCCTAGTTCTTTCTTTTTGCTTGTTAGTTCTGAATAATTCAGGTAAAGATGAGTTACATCTATTTATCAATATTTGATGTTTAAATCACCACAGTACAATGCTCATGGTTGAGCTTTCTGACCGACATGAGTGCAGTTTCTGCACAAGATACATCAACTCACAAAGACAGTGATGTGAAGCGGTATATATAGTGTTTGCAGCCAAACTGTGCTAGCATAGAAGGTTACACGCAGGGTGTTTGAGGAAAGAACATAAATGAAGTTATGAAATTTATGTTAAAGAAACAGCAGTAGTTAAATTTAGGATTAAATATCTTAAAATATATAAGAACTTGAAAATATTTTAGACATTCCACATGAAGTGCCATATTTCCATGTCTTGTTCCTAGCTTGAAACAAATTCTTTTTAGTTCAGTACAAGTTAAGAACATGGTTTACACTGAAAACTGTTCTGCATATGTTTTCTTCGATCCTGCTTTGGGTGTTCACCGAAAGCAGGGCAAAGACAGGCTATAACAGCACAAGTGATTATATATGGATAAACACAAAATTAACAGCTTGACCCTGTGTGCCATTTTCTCTGACCTCAGGCAAGCAGCAATGCATTTAAACACTATTATGAGAGTTTTGCTGTTGTACCAGTCAATTTCTGCAGATGAAGACTGACCATCCGTGCTAGAGAAGCAACTAATGTTCCTAAGAGGTTTTGCCCTACTCATCCTCCTCTCTCTCTGAGGTTGACTGAAGAGAAGCAGGTCAATCTAACTTTGCACTGTGAAGAAAACAGTCATAAAAACATGAGTAATACAATGCTAATAACACATTTGAGTGACAGGGCTGCTTGTTGGATAAAGCCATGACAATATTCTGTTGCATTATCAGAAAGCAGTGCGCTCACTGAAGATGAGCACATGAGCAAATGAGAGAGTTATACCTTTATGAGCTCATAAACAGAAAATCAGCTTGAATAACAAAGATTATAAATTACAAGATGTCAACAGTTAAAAATAATGAACATGTAAAAGAACCTTAAAAATATTAGACATTACTTATGGATTTGGTACCCCATTTGGATTAAAGCTTTACTGAAAATCTGCATTCTTGAAGAAGAATGGAGAAACATAGAGATTCAGGATTCCTGTTTCTTTTAATGAATAAGAGTGAAATGGATAGTCTGTATTCCTTACGACACAGAAATAGGGGCTTGTAAGGTGGGTGCATTTAAAAAAGTGCTGAAATATAATGTTTCCAAACTAAGGTGTGCTTTTTTTGTCACCCACAGGGGTAGAAAGATGGCTGGAGCCCCCAGTCTCTCTAGCTCTGCAGCAATCAACTGTCAGACTCTTGATTGATTATTGGAGGAGCTTTCCACCCAAGACTTGCTTGGAATTGAACCCCACATTTTTTTAACTCCACACTCTGAATTTTGTTGATTGCTCATAAATTGGGTATCTTGGAAATACTGGACTCCTCTGCTTCCAACTGGCTTGAATGCCCTGGATCTGCAGACCCTGGAAAGTTCTTCCAACACTTTCAGGCTTCAAGTGTCAGATCTGGAGATGGGAATTTGGAAGGTGAGTCTCAATGCATACAGTTTGTGTACAACAGGATCTCAGCAGCCTGCTAGGAATCAAGGTGTGTTTCCATGCTAGAGACATTAGTCAAAATGTTTTATTTGAACCATTTTATATCCAATAAAGATTTCAACAAAATGCTGCTGAAGATTTGCTGATCAATTGTATTCCTGAACTCTCCTGTCAGGCCACTAAAATAAAATTGGAAAAAGAATGGTATGCCTACCTCTGGATTCTTATGTTGCCATCATAAAAATGTTTGAGCGCTGCACTTGTATATAGTATGAAATACCCCATTCTGTGGATACAGAACAATTAAATGGTTTTCCCAAGGTGATAACATGTCTTCAGAAAACTGAAAAAAAAAAAAATCATACACAGCTGGTCTATTCCACTATCACAGATGAAATAATCTTGGGGTAGAAAATTTGTCTGTCTCTTCAAAGCTAAAATGGACTCAGAAAAGCTAGAATAAGCTTGTAGTTGTTTTTCATAACCTGCAATAAAGTTTAATGAACATAAAAGGATCATTAAGGGAAAAAACTGCTTTTAACTGATATGTTCCTAGATTGATCCATCTAAATTTGACAAAACCAATGATAGATTAATTCTTGTAGTGAGCACCTAGCATCTATAGCATTTGACTTACAGGTGGTGATATCCTGAATGAGGAATCTGCACTACACTCATCAGAGATGATGTAATAGGAGGAAATGTAGCTAGAAAGATGCACTCTGAAACTCAATATACTACACTCAGGTATTTTAACAAGTTACTTTCGGACCTAAAATGCTTGGACAAAACACTGAAATTGCATCCCAGAGGTCCCTCTGGTAACCCTGAAGACTTATCAAAGGAAAGTGTTATTAGGTAGTACTGTGTTACCTGAAATAAAGGTAGACTAAAAAAATATAGTATCCGACCACTTGAAGTACCACTGTGAAATATATTGAAACTTTTTATTGATTTCCCAAGATACAAGTATAGTTGGTCATCAAAATCAACAATAAAATCATTCACTGATACAAAATAAATCAACATGCTGATTAAATTTCACAGATATCAGACTTGTACACATTTGTCTTTTTATCTAAGCAATGACACTTTATTTTAAGATTATACTGTTAATTTTTCATGAGTGGCAAATGGTTTACTCTCTTGTAACCACTTTAAGAAGTTCCCATTCCCTTCTTCACCCATTACTTTGTGTATGTCAGTTAATTGACATTTGTATAAATGAGGGGGAGGACCCTCCATGGAGAAGGCAAGAAGTGGCTTTCGGAAGGAGAAGAGCAGAGGATGAGTAGGCAGGAAAGAAGAAGCAGTACCTAACCAAATAGAAACTTTCTCTGCTGGAGAAATGCCATGTTAGGAGACTCAGCTGTTTCTTCCCACTTTTCTCCTAAAGGTTTCTACCCCCTACCTGTCATGAATGCCAAGTCAACTGTTGTGATTCTGGCTTTTATAAAGGGAATATAGGAAAACAATTACTAAAGTGTGTGTACTATTTTCACACCTCTGTCACTGGTTAATCAGCCAAGGCAAAATGAAAAAAGCATGTCTAAATTAAAGAGTATGGGTCAGAGTGTAGCAACACAAATATATTTTTTCTTAACTTGCTTCATTTTTGATGCTCAGAAATAAATGTTAATTTTGTAAGCCGCCAGGAATGTAGATAGTGGTACATAGCTTATGCTAAAGCTGCAAGACTTGTACATCACAGTGTAGACCCATGTCTCCCAGAAGTATTCCCAGGTGAATCTGGAGTCTGGTGAAGGAGCTAGGACAACAGAGAAAACACTCTAATCAGCTTGTTGGTCAAACTAATGAAACCAGAACTGTGTGCTCATCTTTATGCAAATGTTCAGGATGAACATAATGCTGAAAAACATCAATTCAGCCAAACATGTAAGCAAATGAATGACCTTAATCATGTGAATGTTCCCTTTGGGATCAATAAGCTGGCCTGTGCTATTGCCACAAAGCATGCTAGAATAAATATCCTTGGTGAAAAACAGGTGATACTACAAAAAGCCCAACACAACTAAAGAGATTCAGAAGCTACAGACATGAAAAATACAAAAGAAGGAAAATTAAAATAATAACAATCTTTTAGTTGAGATGCTCTACATTTTACAGACATTCAAAACAGTACTTGTGAATGATGCAGGGTGAGGCAGATACAAACATTCTTCAGAAGTCAGGGCACACAGCACAGGGAACAGAGACATTCAAGCATTAAGTTCCAGTAGTCTGCGAAATAGCTGGGACATATTCCTGTTCCTTTATTCTAAGGCCATTGATTGATCTGAAAGCACAGTGCTCTTTTAAAAAAGAGGAAGGATGATAAGTTTATGCTTAGAACCTTTTCCTGTGGGTAATTTGCACTACAGAGCAAGGGATGAGCTTAGGAGTTCCTTGGCAGTCTAGGTCCTTATGCCCAGCCACCTCCTTTGCAGCTGGCAGAGAGAATGTAGGTAACATGGCTGAGACATCTATTACATGAGTTTGGAATGTCACAATGGTCTGTGTCTCAGAACTGCCCAGTTAAGATGTGAAACATGGTTGTTCTAATCTGGTTTGGGACATAAACTCAGAACAGGCTACTGCCAAAATCAGCATCCAGTTCTTAGCTGCCGTGACCATTTCCGAGCTCTAATTGAGGATCAGGCCCATCATTTCGAACAACGTGAAAAATACCTTGCCAGTGTCCTTTTTTAAAATGTCAAATCCTCACTTTGTTTTTTGCATATTAAGTACTTAAACTAAAATCGCCCTTGGTATCATTTTCAGAGGATCAGTCTCTCTGGGAACAGAGATTTTTCTTTTGACCTTTACATTTATCGCTAAAGAACATATTTTTATTCCTGACGCTTGAAGAAGGTTTACAAAATTTGTCTCTTTCCATAGTTACACTGCCCTTCCTCCTCTAGTGATCCTAGCAGGTACACATGTCTTCGGTGGGCCAAGTGCTGACATACACTACTGACTTTTCTAGTAGAAGTGCAGCTACAGCATTGGCTCCAGACCACACCAGGACGGTGGAAAAAATGCAGGAACTGACAATGCCATCTTATGGTGGAAATATAAACTGCAAATGCAGCTCTGGAAAATAAAATACAAAAATGGCTGTTTCCCCCGATGGGTAAAAACAGTACATTGAATGCTTAAGGATGCGGCTGGCTGTGTGGGGATGAATAATTGCCAATCTCTAGTTTGTTTAAGTGTTTAACAACAACTAGATTCATTTTTATGCCAAAGCTGAAAACTTTGTTTGTGATAACAAGCCATTACAAAAAAGTACAAGGAAAAGGGAGAGAGAAATGTACTTACATTCTCTTCTCATTGACTTGCTTTCATTTTCTCTTCCCTTTTCTTTAGCTCCCTTAGCATGGAAATAGAACTCACTTAACATGAATGACATTGCAAATGGACAATATACCAACTTCCTCACCAGCTTAGCTTAAGCAGCAAGCTTAGACCATCTGTTATGTCATTGTTAGATACAAACTGGCCATTACAAACAAGACTAAAAGGAGGAAATACAGACTACTTCAGTGTTGGACTTTCTCACCATGCACAAAGCTTCTCTACACATACAGGTATCAACAATTTGTCCTGGAAGTTGGAGTATCCAGCAGTTAGGACTGAGGCTGTTAGATGCCCAGAGGTCCAGAAGATTACTGTCCAAATAACAGGGTATGAGGACCACTAAATGCAGTAATGTGCAGTAATATTAGAAAGTCTGTGAATACACCCTGCAGATTTGATGGGAACCACATGGATTTTATCAGTGGACTGTTGTTACACTTAATAACAGGTTCCTGAAACATTCCTGGAGGAACACTGGCACAAAACAGAGTCATTACTAGTCACAATTAATAGATAATTTGGTTTTCAAGAAGCAAGATACGTAGCACAGCTGAGGTTCCTCTCTACAGTGTGAAGGCAGCCCAGGGGAATGTGTATGTGTGTGTGATTAACAGAACATGGGGTTAACCCTGGTACAGCTGTATGGTCTCAGTGCTATGCCACCTTCACCACTTCTGCTCTTGGAGATGAGAAGCTGGATTCCAGTAAGACCAGATCATTGGAGTCCTGACAGCTGCCAGTGGAGAAGCATCCTTACACATGGTGTGCTGTGGTTTCACTGTTGGATTTTCTTTTCAGTGTTGGTATTGGGTTCTGTTCCTTTATGTCTGATTTTTTTCCTTAAAATGCAGTGAGTGTTACTACATTAAAACAACATCATTAGAATTTCAGACAAAGCTTGTCTTGTGACAGCAAATGTATTGTGAATTTAACCTGTCCTCAATGAATAATTGTTAAGCAAACACTAATAATTCTTCATTGGGAAAGTGTTGGAATATGCAAGTTTGGAGCCATTTATATAATTTCTACTCTTTCTTTATTTTAATTTTTATTTTTCTTTTGAGAAATTTAACTCAAGCCAGTGCCCTGAAACAGAGAGAAAACTTGCCTGGGAGGAACTGCACACATGCTGAATATTTATATAGAATGACAATGACATTTGACTTCAGATTTTCTGTGACAGGAATCAGTTCCACTCAGCTGTGACCCATATCTCTCTCTTGACAAGCTGAGGAAAACATAACACCTTGGACCAAAATTGAATGAGGCCTGAATTCCTCATTCTGTCCCCAAAACCCACTGACTTAAATTTGATACATCTTAGAGGATGAATGTGTTTTAAAGGGTGAATTTTAAAGAATTATAGGTGTTGTTATTGCTTCTATTTCTCCATAGCACAATGTATGAAGTGCTGTTCAAGCACGTGCATAAATTTAGTTATTTTTTTATTCCCAAGAAGCGTATTATTCAAGGAGAATGACAATAAAACTAACAGATTGAGGATATAAGGATGTGATAAGGAAGAAAAGTGTTAATATGATCATTCCTTCATTTTGGTAAGGCTACATTTAATAATATTGCCTTCCTAGGACTAGTAAAACTTGTCCTACTTTTCCAAAACATTCTAGCATGTCTTTGACTACTACAGCTCTGCTAGAATCACAGTCTATTAGGATCTGCCCTGATCATTTATGTGATTAGGACAGCACTCCCAGAAAACTGGGGTAATATGGAAAATAATATTGACGACTTGACATCTCGTGGTCTCTAGAGTCAAATCTTAATGAGTCCCTCTGGAGGCAGCACCTGAAATAACCTCTTTGAAATGAAATGAAAAGCCATGGTTCTGAACAGGCAAGAAAGCCCACTATGCTTTGTAAGTCTAGGAATATTAAGTGTTCGTTAGTTCTGCTGTAAAACTGTTTAGTTTCCTCTGTGACTTCTTAGCCTGATTCCCTTGTGTAACTATTTAAATATTACATTAAGACAATATTGGTGCTGAATACTGAGGCACTCAAGAAGCCACGAGTGTCAAAATTAGCTTATTCAGCTTTCAATCACCACTTTGTGCATAACTATTGCTTTTAAGTAATCACCAAATCTTATATTATAATAAACTACTTGAAATTGATGCATTTAAATATAATAGTTTTCCTAGAACAATAAACACAAATGTAATTTATTTAGACATTCTACTGTGTCAAAGATAAAGTTCACAGAAATCATTTTATCTTCAGTAAGCATCTCAGCAAGAATATCTTTTACCATCCTGCTCACCAAAAAGTCTCTGTATTTCACATCAGTGACTAGCTTAAAAATCCAAATCAAAACCTCAGCCTTAGCTCAGGAATTTGAATCTGACCTTCCCTTGCTCCTGAGCAGTACATGCTACCCACTATGCCATACAGCTGTGCTACATTTTTCTTGCTCTCCTATAGTGATGAATCGAAGCAGTCTATGTGTTAGCTGCAAAGTCACAAGGGTCACATAAATATCTGCAAGATAGGCAGACAATGATGCTTCTGGAATTTTTGAAAAATAAGGGGAAACAACAGAAAATAAACCAACCCATCTGGAATCTAAATCAAGGGTTGTTTTCTTTTTAGCACACACACACAAACCTTGCAAAGAGAAAATTCTATCATTCTTGCTCCTTGCATAATACCTCTGGGCCCTTTTATAACATGTAACTATCAGAAGCCAAAAATCCCAACTCACACAGATTATTATTGCAGTGCTTGGAAAGTTATTCCAATGAATCAGAGACACCAAAAAAAAAAAAAGGAAGAGAGATATCCCTGTTCATTCAAAGGCTGTCCCACAGCTGCTTAAGGTTATAGGCTGATTCACTTGGCTTCTCTTGGTTTTTCACAGCTAGCAGAGACCTTAGATGCTCTGGGACTCTCGTATGCCAATCAAAACAAATTCTTAATAAACAAAGAAATCTTGCCTTTGAAATCCAGAGAGAATCATGCTGGAGAGCAGCAGCTATGCAATATTTTCCTTTCTGACAAAGCAGCACTAACCCTCTTAAAAGAATTCAGGAAATGTCAAAAAACATCCTTTTCTCATGCTCCAAACTGGATTTTTTTCCCCCATTATCTTCACAGGATGAGCTGTTTGTGAATAGCAGTAGAAAAATCTGTTTGATTTTAGCAATGAGGATTCAAGCAACTTTTTGCATCATGATTATTGCAGCACCTGTCTCAGCAGAAGCTGTAGCAAGGCTTCAAAGAGCAATTGCTCCAGTTTTAACTCCTTTTAAGGTCTGAAGATATTCTACTTCTGGTTATAGTGTAGCTTTAGAAATCTTGAGTAACAAAGATAGGAAGTTGAGAGCAAGAATATGTTTAGTTTTCCTTTGGAAAATTTAGTTTTACTACTAAGGCTTAACTTTTGAAACACTCACAAAAGTAAAACTGGTGATTTAGGCTCCTAAAGTGTGAGGATACTCACAGTGTTTTCAAAAATTATTAATAGATGATGAACCCTGAGAGCCCAGATGCAGTGGGCATGAAGGAGTTACGGGAATGATTAATCTATCTCATCTTACATTTCTCTATGCTTACCTATTACAGCAATGTGTGAGATTGCTGTCAATGCTTTCTATTGCAAAGTCTCTAGCAGACATTATAAAAATCTATTTATTTCAAATTTCCAATAGACCAGGCCAGAAGTTTATGTTACCCAGACAGCTATTATGATTCTCATAGTGTTAGGGATACAGATAGCTCAGCTAAGAAATGCAGCATGTTCAATTTACGGCTATCCATTGGCTGAGATCAATGCCAAAGTCTGAGACCTTGTTGCATGTTGATTATAAGGAGTTCCATGTGTCCAGAAAAAATCTGAACAGCAAGAAGAGGCTGGGATTTATGGAGAAGAAGAGAGGGGAAGGGGAGGGAGCATACCATTATTCTGGGAGTCCAAGATGATGAGGAATAGAGCATCCTTTGCATAAGAATGAGGAAAACATGTTAAAGAAAAGTTCTAGACTGGCTGTGACAAAGGTGCCTACGGAAAGAAATGCATTTGTAGGAAAATCTTTTGGAAAATCAAGAGGCTCAGTCAGAGTACAAACATCTTTTCTCCCTCTCATCTCCTTTTTTGTCTCTCTTAAAAGGTGACCTCTCTCCAAGGATATTTGCTGGAAAGCAGAGGTAAGGATTGGAGGGCAACACAGGAGAGAAGTACAGGGAGCAGAGAGTTAAGTCCTCCACATATTGGCCATGACGTTGTGAATATTTATTTTGATCACGGAGAAAGGAATTATCTAATGTTCAGGCTCTCACACCTCTATGGCACTTTATTTTAAAGGAGATGTGTTCTGACTCATCAAATGAGTCCTCTGCCACAACTGGACAAACAATGTCAGCTGTCCCTCATCCTTTGCTTTTATCTTGCCCACTTAATCACTGTCTTAAAGAACAAACCAAAAAAAAAAAAATAATTCCCAGCTACTTCCTTCCCTAGTTTGGCCTATTGCTCAGTCTTTCAGACAGTACTGCCTTGGGGATTACCAGGAAACTTGCCAAGGGATCTGTGGGGACTCTGCTGAGTTCTGAATCCTACACTACAGCTGCAGAGGGAATCATCACTTGGTTTTGGTGTGATGCTGACCAGAAAACTGAAAGCAAGGATATTTTGTACAATGTGTTCACGTGTGGACATTAACAATTAATATAACTGAACTACTCATTAAGAAAAGTAAGGACAAATTTATACAGTGCTGCTCTGTGAAGTAATTAGCAGAGTTTGTTCTGAAAATGTTGGGAATACATGTTAGCACTTGCTAAAACACTGGTGAGATGGAGACCACCTTAAACACCTCACCCTTTTATGCCCATGTTGCACACAGTGAGTAGCAGAAAAGCCAGAGAGGAATGCAGATGTGCTGACTTAGCACTCACACACCAGGAGTCCTTCCATTGCAAATATGTATTCCAGGACTTGCCAGTGACCAACCACATTTAAGCTGGAGCTCCACATTCATTCCGCTGCTATTGCCGAACCCCAAGGCCAGATTTTGAACGTGGTGCCATATTATCATTTTATTGCTGAGAATGATGGCTGAGAAAGAAATATGCATTTAACTTCTGGCATCTGCAACATGCCCATAGGTAGTCCTTGTTCAGTAACAGAACCAGGTAAATGCTCATGTGTGACTTCTGTGTGGCTCATTTATTTCACTTAACTTCTAGCTTAACATGTAATATAAAGTGTAAACTATATTTCAGTATATGGATATATAAATGCTTAGCCCAGTGGATTGTCGTGTGCACAGAATTGTAAAATTGTGCACAGCTATGAGCACTGCAAGAGATGAACGTCCACACTTGACCCTTAGCTGTCTCTTGTAAATTTGTAGTATAGGCACTGGAGTCAAAACAAATCATTCATTTCTTCCAGAGCTCCTCTGTCCCTTATGTGAAATTTCCATTTAAGTGGCTGGTGATCAGTGCTGCCTGCAGGATGCCTGCTGATTTAAATAGGTTTGTGCCAGTTTTCTATAGCCTTGTGTTTGAGCCAAAGGGTATGATAATGTATGTGGTTGAAGCCTGTCTGGAGAGTGGGAATAAGCAGATCTAGGAGTTCAAATGTCCATAATTGCCATTTCCCCTTTGAGCAAGCAATCAGACAAGTCCTCCAAATTGCAGTTTTCTTTTGTTGTCTGCACATGTTTAATCTCAAATCCCTATTCAAGGATAAATGAGACATGATCTGACAGTGAGATACTTTTCAAATCTAGAAAGTGTCCACAGGGGAGGTGAATAATATTGATGCCATAGACCTGAATCCCACTTTTTTGGTAAACAAAGTTTAGCACCCATTGTGTGTGTGTGTATATGGAAACACCTTTAGGTTCAGTTTCAGAAGAAAAGCCTAACTGAAAATGTTTCTTTTCTGCATGACCTCTAATGTGCCAACTCCCTGCTCTTCTCTGTATGCTACAGCAGCCGGGAGAACTGGACCCAGAGGGAGACAGCCCAAATGAGAGCAAGGGGAGAGAAAGACCGTATGAGAATAGATGAATTTGGACAGCAATCAGACTGGTCTTGTCCTCCCCTCTTCCCCCTTTTTGTAATTTACTTACACGGTTTAATATAATCTCCTCACCTTTGGGAGGAAATCTGCTTGTGTGTGAGTATTTGATCTGGCGTTGACTCTGTCTATATCTGCAACCCCATTACCATGGGGAGATCCTGGGGTTCCTTAGGAAGAAAAGAGGAGATGAAATGGGATGTAATATGATGGAGAATGGCAAAAAGTACTGAATAGAATTGTCCAATAGCCAAATGCTTTCATTCCTAGCAGAAATGCATTAAATGAGACTGGCTGCGTCTAATTGGACATCTTTCTGATTAAATAAATAGGTAAAGAAACCTATATGCATGTGCATGTGCATTATATATTTACATATATATTTTGCCATTCTTAAATACTTTCCTCATTCCCAGGCTACTGTAGATTGCTTTAAAGTTTACAATAAGGTTGGGAACACCCAAAGAATGAAAGAGAAGAAGGTTCATGTCAGGATTATGTTTCTTTGCTTATTCTGTGTCATCTGGGGCCAAATCTGCCCCCTGGTTGCACATTAGGAATGAACCTGGCCCACTGTTTTTGCAGGTCTTAGATAAACACTGCTTCAAAAAAAGCTAAGATGCAGAGAGGTCTAGTCTTTCTTCTGTGGATATTTTGCAGCCATTCATTCATTGATCATTCTTCTGGATGACTATCATAAATACAATATAAGTTAATAAGTTGATAGAGGTAGAGCAGAAGTGCTGTCTTGAATAACAGTTGTCTAATACTCTTTACTGTGACCTTCTTTCTTCAGCTGCATATAACTTAAATAAATGTTAACTATTTGGGCTTGTGATTTCTGTGTTTTATCTCTTTCTGAAGTTGATTTATACATGCATCAAAACCAAAGATGACTCTGTGGCAGCTCACTTGCCTCAGACACATATGTTGTGGAATCAAGCAGTAGATTATCATTGAAACTGTTTTTTTGTACATCAGGAGGGCCAAAAAAAGCTTTCAGCTTTCAGTGTTTCAATGGCAAACATCTCTGCAAGGCATGGAACACTCTGAACATCAAGATTATTTTGCCATTTTAGAATGAAGTTTCAACTTTGGTTACTATACACTTCTTTGCTAAAAATGCTGGTCATGCAGGGACATGTTATCACTTACTTTATTTACTAAGTAGAGTACCATAATAACCTTTGAAATCATAAACAGTTAAGGAAAGCCCTTGGTAAACAAGAGTTGCTGAAATGGCTAAATCTCTGAGTTATGTCCCTTTCCCTAGAAATCTAAACTCTTCACATATTTTAGTGAAATATCACTCAATTTTAGCTGCAGACCTCCCAGTCCAGCTACCTCTTCTCAGGTTCAAGGTTTGGTGTTGTGTTTGTTTTATTCAGCACAATTTGTGTCCTTTTGTCTACCACCATGTTTCATGTTTTTAAATTGATATTCTCTGAGGACACAACTCCTGTGGGGTCATGTGGGGTCATTTCCATTTCTGCGAAATTCATGCAAAGAGGGCATAAAAGACAGTCAATTTAGAATTATGGAATTCACATTGATTTTCTCCAGTTAGAAGTGACTGCCTAAGCTGCAGAGCAGCAAAGAATCGAATCCTAAGATGCTCAAGTCAGTATGTTCAAGTGACCTGTGACTGCACTGTACTTCATAGTACTTCACTGGCTTTTGTCACTAGAGTCATGTCTGCAGAACTCCTCATATCCTAATCATGCTGTATTCTGCAGAGCTGATTTAATGAACCTCCACTGGCTACAGGGAGACTAGCATCAACACTGATCTGCAGTGAAATTTAACACATATAGATTCAGCACATGTTATCAATTCAGAGTATATATATGTGTGTGTGTTTGTGTGTGTGTGATTTAAATTTAAAATTCTACTGGATTCACTGCAAAGACTAGTATTTAGAAGAATGGTAGTCTTTTAGTTTTATTCAATGGTCTGCTGCTGTAAAATGCTTGAGTTAGAAGACAGCAGGTTTTTAGAGATAAAAATAATACTAATAGCAGAGGTTTGCTGAGATCAGAAGAAAAGTCTCTGACTGCACCTAACTGGGCACAGTATCTAGCTTCAGAGAGCTGACAGAAATGGAGGTCACGAGGCATTAGACTGATGAAAAGTAGCAGCTTAGTTCTGTGGGAGCAAATCAGATAAGTTGAGCTGATTTCAAAACAACTGAAAATCTACTTTAACATCTTTCATTCTCTTATCGAAGAACTGAGGCTGAGGGTACTTTTAGATGATTCATGATGGGGTATAACAGTTTTAATTCCATGATCATTCACATGTCTGTACATTAGTTTCAATTTAGGATTTACTCTTAGATCAGATAAATATTCCCTGAGCTGGGAACTTTCTTCTAGGGTAGATCTCCTGCTTAGCATATCTGGCACTAGTACTTGGGAAATCAAACCTCCCAATCATGGCTAGCCAATATTTGGTGGGGAGGTAAAGGGCAACACCCTCTGGGGACAGACCTGCCTTTCTGCAGTGTACAGTATGTTTGTGTGGTATATCTATGGTCCTAACCTCTATCCTCATGTGGACCATCCTACAGAATATGTTGTTCCATGAAGTGCCGTCCCATGGTCTGCTCTATCACCTGTGTCACTAACAGCGGCAGTAGCAGCACCAAGCAAGACTAAGTAGTCAGTGTCACCGTGTCTGGGGTTTTATGCAGAGCGCATTGGAGCAGTTATGGTTTGTGTGTGAGGTGGACAGACTGGAGTGGGCTGCAGCCCAAAGAAGCATGCGTTGTTGAGATGCAAAGGGCTGTTGACAGCTCTGTTGCTGTGGTGTGTCCATGCTGATGTGTAATGGGTGCAACATTTCCATCCCAACAGGTCAGGAGACTTCAACAGCAGGCTTGTGAGCCTGGCCCTATCTCTTGGCTGGGAACTGTGAGATACTCACCCAGATTTTTTTCTTCCTTGTTTAATCTTTCCTTTTCAAATAGCTCCACTTGAGTGAAGTATACTCCTACAAAATGGGAGCTTACCATGAGTAACATTTTTAGAACAATAAAAGGAAGCAACGAAGACTTATAACTTCACCAATATTTATTTTACTACCAGTATGAGGTATTTCCTTTGAAGTACAGTTTTTTTGTCATTATGTTTTTCCTAGATTATTTCCAGAGGGTTTTATTTTCCCATAAAATAGCAATTTCACATTTTCCATTGCTCAGTTACATGCTGCTATTATAAAAGCTATAATCTTTTGGCTTTTCTTATGTAAATCCTTTGCATTTGAATAGTTCAAACATTTGTAGATGGTAGATTATCCTACCTTCCTCTTAAAATATAGGATTGGAAATGTTTACCTCTACATTTGTAATCTCAACAGCATTCCAACAAAGATCTGAATTTTAGTTTTGGGTCAAGTTTGACTACAGGAGTGAGTTGGTGTTTAGAAGAATTATAAAATAGTTGCTCCCATCTAAGCCAGGTTCTCTTATTTCATTTTGTACTTTTCCTGAAATGTCTCCACAAAACCTTTCATCTCTAGCTTTCCAATGAATACTTAAAACTTTTCACATTCTGTATGGCAAGGAATTGATTCTGAAATGCTGTATCTATGCAGTAAATCAGTATTGATCATCTCTGCAGACACAAAAGGTGAAATTACACAGGTAATAAATACTTTCATTTTTATTTATGTATTTAATTTCTATTCTACTTTATACAAACAGCAGATTAAGTGAGGGGTGACTAACTGTAATAGTTAAATTGCTGTTATCCTACCAATTAAAAATTCTTGGTTTTGAAACTGTAAAACTAAAACTAAATGAGATAAATATGGTATAGGTTAAAACTTGACAAGTTTCATCTCACCAAAAATTTAAGAAAGAATAAGGGAAGAATGGATAGTAAAATAACCTAGAGCAACTTTAATTTTCCATCTTTAATGGAAACTAGCATCCTCAAATGACTACAGAATCTTGAAGTAGATAAATAACAGCAGAGGAAGAGGCACAGGCAAGGAAAATAAGAAAAAATTGGTTATGCCAATGATGCCACAAGAAGAAGGACTCAGGAAGACCAGCAACTGCATTACTCTAATTTCCTTAAATCTTAAAATCTATCAGTGGTCCTCAGATTATTTGTGAGAATATGAAGCAGCTCTTATCACATCCCACTAACTGGAATACCTGCATTTCACATAAATGGCATTTTTAATTGTATGGAAAGAATTTCTTAGGGTGTGGAGTACTGTTCTTTGTAATGCTTCACAGTCTGGTAATCATTAAGAAAGATGATTTGACTATTAAATCAGTTGGTCATAATGAACCAAAAAGGGTTATTCTAGAGGTAATAGAGGAAAGCTTTAGAAGTTTCCAGTTTCTTTAACCATGCAGAATGTCAGCAAGACTTTCTAAATTCAAGCACCAGTAATTGCCTATGCCTTTTTCAAACAAAACTGCTTACTTTGGATTTCAGCATTTACCGTGCCTTTCTCACACAGCTGTGCACCATGCTAATACTGTTGCTTTATCAGCTGCTCTCCAGCCTGTTCACCTCACCAGAGAATCATTGTTCTCTGCAGAACATCCCCTGATGCTTTGCCAACGCCTAAATTTGAACAGCTCCAGTGAAGGGATTTCCAATGCTTCCCTTAAGATGTTGATAACACTGTAATTAGTCTTTTGATCTGGCAAATAATTATAGCTTTTCAGCCTTAGTGTCCCCTTTCTTTGTTTAATAGGTATTTTCTTCCCTGTATTCACAAGAAATACTTCTAACCTCTTTAATATTTCCCTTCCAGTACTTACAGGCAGATTTCCTACTTCTGCTTCCTCAGTTTGTAGTTATTTTATGCACACTTAATTCTTCTAACCTTTTCCTCATGAGCTTCCTTAGCGTTTGGTATTCCTTTAAAGTAGCTAAAAACATTAGCTTTTCAGACAGGATGCATGTGCATCACTGATCATGGTGACTTTATAAAGATTACATAAAGGGCATTCCACTGAAGACATATTTTGCTAAATAATTAAATGTTACTGGAAAAGCAGCTCCTTTCAACAAAATCTTCTGCAACAACATCACCAGGCAATTCTTTGTTTCCTCAGAATTCTCCAAGGGCCCTTACAAGAGGAAAATTGCATTGAACCAGGGATTAAAAGCCATGTAGTGTCCTCATTATGTGTTGAGTTACACAGAAAGAATAATGGACTAAAACACAGTTTTTGATTAAGAAGTTAACATATAGAGATCAGAGAAAAAAACAGTTAAGCCACTTTAGGGCATGTACTATTATGATATTACTTTAAGTGTTGTTTGTTATAGATTTTTTTCATCTGGAAAACTACCCAGATAGTTCAAATGTCTACTGGAGAAATATTGTGCCATATTTCGAGAGCTAATTAATTTTTAATCCATTTTCTGAAAATATGGAACAGGAGAATTTGAATCTTGTTTAAGTGGAAATCTCAGTACAGCCTTAACTATAAAATTATTGCTCACATTTTCATACTAAAAGAACAAGTTTCCATGTTATTTATTAAGTAGGTGAAATATTTAAATTTAATTTTCCTTTGCTTTAGTTGTGTATATGCATGCCTGGATGTGTGAGTTCCTAAACAACAAAAGGTGTAGTCAGATCTTTGCTGTGTTAAACAGCAACCTGTACAAGATATTATAACTCGCTTTATTAGTCATCAGTACCCAAAGAATAAAAGTAACCAAAGCAAAAGAAAGGCTTTATCTTCCAGACTGACATCTTTAAATGCCAGATACCAAGGGACACTTCTCAAGCCAGCATCTTCACCTAGGTAATGACTGTCCATAAATTGTTATAGAAATAGTCCCTTTTGTCCAGCTTAGCTAAACTCAAAGTCGTGTTTTGTGTCCTAAGGATAAATTCTAGTCACGTAACAAAATGTTGATGCAGACGATGGCATTGAATAACAGTGTTCAAAACCCATTTATTTGGGAGCCTGTGCTACATGCTTCGAAGTTTTAGAAGACTAGTGGAAGTGCTGCAAGGGACCCTGTTTTTGTTGAAGAAGGAAAGGGTGAAATAAAGAGGTTATTCTACAGTGCCCCATAGACAAAGGAGGAGGCAGACAGGGCATGTGTCTGCAGTATACCTTTACTCTCCCACTGCACAGGGGCCTATAGACAAAGTGTGAACACCACAGCTGTTCTGACAGGAGTTGTTATGGCAAGAGGTTACAGGAAACAGCAATAAGAGTTGCGTTCAGAAGCAGCAGGGCTGTCAGCAAACGAAGAGGTGCCTCATCAACTCCTGTCTATACACTGCAGACATTTCACTTTGGAACTTCTTGTTTCTCTTTGTGAGACTCCTTATAGTCAATTCCAAGCTTCCTAGGAAGAGGAAGAGATGAAACAAGAGATGCTTCTCTCATGCCATTTCTTTCAAAGAAAGAAAGTGAGAAAATCTTGCAACTCTGAATGGAGAAAGAATGAACATCACTGTCCTGATCACAGTGTCATGGATCAGTTTTCAAGTTTGTCCCTTTTTGTACTGTAAGAAGCTCTGCCTCTGTTTTCCTACTCAAGAATTATGCTCACAGATACTTCTTCTCTTGCCATCTTCCTTTTTTTCCTTCTTTCTGCCCCAGCATATTAAACCCTCTTCATCCTGTGATAGAATACCTGGCAAAGTTGCTTCACTTTTGACCATATGTCCCCTGGTACTGTGCCGAAGCTTTTATTATTTACACTTGTCTCCCTCTAAAAAGAAGCTTAATTGCTTTCAATTGAAATTAAGGCACTTAAAATCCATCTGCTTTACACAGATCTAAGACTGCCTGTGGATCAAAGCTCATCCTGATGGCAGTTGTGAGAATCTGAGTGTGCTATGTGACATACCTAACCAGTCACAACTAAGCCAGCTCAGTTTTTGAGCAGTGACAGCATGTTGATTGTAAACAGCCAAATAAACAAAGCAATAAAATATGAAATTAAACTTTGCCCCTAAAATAAGAATAACTCTAGGAATTGCAGATTCTAAATGCTATTCCATATGCATGGTTACTCTTCCAATGAATCCTTACAGTGGATTTTATACTTTGGTTACTTTCTCTTGAAAATAAATACAATAAAATATTCAGGAAGAACAAAATAACCCTATTAACACCGCTTTTGAGACTTTTCTGTATATTCTCATTTTTTCATTATCACTGTATAAAACTAATAACACAGTATTATTGGCTTTTTTTACTCAACTGAATGAAATCTATGACTAGAGTCTGAGGAGAAATAAATGATGTGTCAGAAATTAAGACAAAGCTAGCTTCTATGCAAAACAACAAGAATCTTACTTTGGAAAAGTCCAGTCTTTAGAAGTGTATTACAGTGGCAGTACACGTTCTTCATAAAGAGATGAATCATCTCTAACAAAGGACTGAGACATTTATTCCATTCTGTCATGATTCATATAGGACCTCTAAGCCGAAATGTAAATGACTTATGCTATATCACTTAAAATATCACTTCCTTTATTCCCAATTCATCTTGTCCCCTTTTGACAAAATGTCATTCATTACTGGAATTGGTCTGCTTAAATACTGTAAATATTGCTTGTTCTTACTCCTAAGAAAAGAACGTTGAATTTTAGTGATGGAAAGAAAGAAATTCAAATCTATATGCCCAAGATGATGATTCCTTGTGAATATTATGTGGTGTTTTTAATAAATAAACAATTTACACATAAATAATAAACCAAAATAAAGCCCCGAACAGACTTAGACACTTTGCTTGTACTGGAATAATTGGTGTTTTTCAGAAGCCTTACTGATTCAAAAAGCCCATACTCTTTGAACATCTAAGAATTATGTTGTGGCAAATATGACTAAATTCAATGAGTAATATATTCTTTGGTTCACTGTAGTGATTGCTGGTGAAAAAAAAAAGTATGCTCATCAAACTCAGATCGTGACGGAAACCATATTCACCATTGCACTGGTTTTAGCTGGGATAAGGTTAATTTTCTTCATAGTAGCTAGTATGGGACTATGTTCTGGATTTGTCCTGGAAACACTGTTAATAATTCAGGGGTGTTTTAGTTACTGCTGAACAGTGCTTACACAGAGTCAAGGCCTTTTCTGCTCTTCACACCACCCCACTGCTCAGGGACTGGCTGGGCATTGGTTAGTGGTAAGCAATTGTTTTCATTTGCATCACTTGCCTTTCTTAGGGTTTATTTTTCTCTCTCTTTGTTATTTTTTTCCTTTTCCTTACAATATTATTATTATTATTGCTGTTGTTATTATGATTATTTTAATTATTAAACCATTTTTGTCTCAACCCATGAGTTTTCTCACTTTCAGACTTTCTATTCTCTCCCTCATCCCACTGAAGGGGAGTAAGTGAGTGGCTGTGTGGTGCTTAGTTGCCGACTGGGGTTAAACCACGACATCCATAAAGGGCAAAAAGGCTTGGATTGATATTTATGTCTGCCATTAAGCAACTCAGAAGTGAGAACTGGACTGTACCACATCCCAGGCCCAAGAAGAACATGCAAGGGCCGACAGTGAAAAGGACAGTGCGTAGTCATTCTAACCAGGTGGACTACACAGCAGATCCTGGTGCCAGGAGAGGATTACCTGCTGCGTGGGCTCCCCACTCACGATATCTCCTGCATAGGTGCAGTACAGCCAGCTCATTCTGACAGGAGCGGCCATCGTTATTTAGGCACCATCATTCTTTAGGGTTCTGCAACTCTAGGGTAAGCATCACTAAGACTGAGCTATAGGCCAAAGTAATTTTTTCTGGTAGGCCATGGATTGGACATTCCTGTTCTAACATGCCTAGGTGCCTAATTCATACTGATTATATATGAGCTTCTATGCATAGATGATAATGGAATTTTTATCAAAGCTTGAAAAAATAGACTTTTCCCTTGCAGTCATTGCAGAGTTCACTAGACATTTCGCAAGTGTAAAAGCAAGTTTGGAAAATGGAGAACAATTACTCTGTGTGGGTGTAAGAGTGGGAAAAACATGGGAGAAAGAAGAAGGGAAATTGTGCTAGAAAAAAAACCCTCTTAAATTATCTATTTTATTGAAAACAGTAACATGTACTTCTAGCACAGGGTTCTTCTTCAACGTGTCCTACCATAGGTTTGTACAATCACTGCAGACAAATTTATTCTCTCATGGTTTTTTTCATTCTGCATTCTGTCTTTGGAACAGGTCCAGTTTCTGATTAAGTCAATGGATATACACCCATTAACTTCTTAAATTTAGAATCAAACTTGTGCCTAGGTATGCATTTTAGTGGTGGCATACATCAGGTCACTTACATCTTGTTACTGCATCTGTTTGGGAAATATAGTTCATACTAACCTTGCAAGAACTCACAGCTTGCAGAGACAAATCCTTTCTAGCAGTAACCTTGCTTTAACTTAGCTATTCATTACACTGCATATGGTATTGTCATTAATTAATTCATCTGTTAATTGTTCAGTGTAACATATAGCATAAGTTTTATCAGTAGTGTATAAAATAAAGACCAAATGTCTCATCTAATATGTATTTAATGTTAAAAGGCTGTGCTTTTCCAAATTCACAGTCGTGTCTGAATTTCTGTATTCTCAAAAAAAAGCATTAAAGGGCTACAATTTAAAAATATTTTCAAGTGTCCTTGTAAATCAGGAGCCCAAGTTCTATTTTCCAACGTGACTTGAAGCATTTTAGTTTTCCATGGCATCTGGGAATCTATATGTCCATGTCTCATTTTAAAATGGGACTTAGATACTTTTGGAAATTTTACTTCTTGTCTAATTGTTTGTATTCTGTTAGATTCATGGTATTGTCAAGTTGGGAAATCTTCTGAGCCTACTGTATGGCTATTGCAGATTACTTCTCCTCCAGTTTCTCTTTCATATCACAACCTTTGAGGGACCTCTGGAAATATTTTTCATCTCCCTTCAGGTCTTTACAAATCTCTTTTGAGGAGGAAAGGATTCAGGAGGCATTTTTATAAACATTTTAGTTTTCTTTGTATGCCAAGTAACAAATGTAGAAAATAAAGGACTGCTATCAATAAGCAGACAAATTATACATTGAACCCATGTCATGGATCAGAGTTCTAAGACAAATAGCCAGCCACATGACAAAAACCAGAATCAACTGACTCCAATGGTTTCTGATATACTACCAGCCAGAAGCCAGAGGACATTATTTTTCTCTGGTAGACAACATTTCAGTTCCAGTAAATATTCATTGACTGTTAATTTTCTGAGTAGCTGTGGTGTTATTATAAATTTTGCCAGTTTGTGTAAGTCAGCAAAAAAACATGAAAGCTAGCTCTTAATATCACACATGGACAGCTTAAGTCAGCACTGCAGTTACCACTACAGGAGACCAAAGTGACACGGAACAAGCTAAACTAAATTCTTAAGGAAATTTAAGAACAAGAAATAAAGGGAAGAAGCTTTTCCTACACTTATATGCTTGACCTGTTATTTTATTATGCCTTGTTCTCTGGACTCTACAGCTCTTCTCCATCTGGCCTGCAGGCATATAACTTTGATTTCAACAGAAGTGAGAGACTAACTACTTTTGAGAATTGGGCCTGAAACATTTTGGCTTAGGCACAGTCATTTAAACAAACAAATAAACATATTTTTAATGTCTAGCCCATCTAGATGACTGAGGCCTCTAGATATTATCATAATTTTAAATTCTAAATACATTTTTATAGTTAATGACAAGAAAACACAATTCAAGACAAAAGTAACAAAATGAAAAAAAGAATAATTTTGTGCAGATGCTGTTGATATAACTGCTTTAGAAGTACTCCACTTTGTTGTGCATGCCCTTTCCAGTTCATCATTTCCCTCATCTGCTCTAGGCACTTATTTCTAACAAAGCATACTGCAGAATACAGTATAAACTGGGTGTTAAGAATCATGAATATCATGTTTTAATAAGAGTCCTCCCTCTGACTTCTTGAGTGAATTGGGTAATTCACTTCACTCTGTATACTCAGTTTGTCTATTTGTATAATGGATTATAACTCTACCTGGACCAGAACTTCATCACCTGCTAGCATCACTTCAAGAGCTTGGTATCCATTTAGCAAATGCTCTAACATTTATGGGAGAAATTTTCTTCTTCATCTTCCTGCTACTTCTAAAGATCTTCAGGAGGGTAAAATATGTGGACCATAAATTTTATACTGAAGATAGAGAGAATCATAGTAAGCCAGTGTTCTGGGAATATCAGGATTCTAGTTGACCATTTTGCTGCTTATAAAAAGAGATGCTAACAGCAAGATGCCCAAGCACATTCATCAGGGAATTTGGCAGTCACGAGCTGTTGCAGTTTGGTGTGTTCTACAGTTCATTCTTTGGGATCATTTGGAGTCCACGGGGACACTATGACACAGGTCAGAGGATGACAGATCAGATTGGATCAATGATTGATTCTAGTCTATTATTCCACTTTCTATTCTATATGAATTTTCCTTTCAGCAACCTCAATAATTTGAAGGCATTAATGAAGTAATTTCTCACAAGGTACAATATTACTGTCACCAGTTTTTAAGGAAGATAAGACTCATAGTGACAGTCACTGTGGTTCAGCAATAGAGCAAGGTGAAACTTTTGGACCAAATATTCTTTATACCCCAAACAAGTAGATTTGGGTCCACTGACGTATTTAATAAATTAATGTCTGTTTTGTGAAATAGTTTGAAATTACAGAATGGGGAGGCATTTAAAAAACCCTAATAATTGGAATTCCAGGCAATTGCAAAATTATTTTAAAATTAGTGTTTTGCCTTCAAATTAAGTTCAATTAAATTTTTAGAAAGTATTGATAAATAATCATATATTCAAAGTTGAATATAAATGAAATACAATTGTGATTTTTTTAAAAAGAACAAAATTTGCACAGTATTTACAACTGTGCTGAAAATGAACTCAGATCAAGGAAGTCTCTTTTCTAGCTTGGACCTTCTCTGCTGCCAGTAACACAGCAAATAATTTGGAGCTGACAAAGACTGGAATGTCATTAATAATAAAAAAATCCAAACCCAAAGACAGCTAAATGCCCAGAGAAATGTTATGTTTCTTTCAGGAATGAAAAAACATATAAATTGAGTATTTATAAACAAGTCTTTGAATTTTAATGGGAAGATCAATAAAAAGGTGACAGACTTCAGCCATCACAACTGTACTTTCTGGAGAGAAAATTCTTCATTGACTTCAGTCTACATCTACCTGGTAAGAAAAACCTTGATCTTATCCTGTCTGATATTTGATTCATGATTATCTTGGATGCAAGACTTATCTCCAGGGCCTCCTTTGGTTAACATAAAGAAGTATTATCTTATGAAAACATCCTCCAAGATCATCCAAGTAATCAAAAAAAAAAAAATCCAGTGACATTTCTAGTGAACACATGAAGCAGTCTGAGGCTGCAGAATATCAAAGCCTCAATGCACTTTCATAATAGAAGATTCTTATTTCAGAAAATAACTCAGTGCTGACCATGGAGTGAGAAGGATAGTGGTGGATCAGCTTATATCACCTCTTAAACTTATATCGCTTGTTAAAACTCTTTCAGGAGAATGGCACATGTAGGTTATATTTACTTTTGATGAAAATATACATTTTCATTTGCTGTATGGTAAAATGGAACAGAAAATATTAGATTTTGTAGTATGAAGCTCCTGCTTTGCTTTTATTGACTTTAGGACTCATTTAGTGAACCTAGGACTTAAAGAATAAAAGAGTTATTAATACCCACCCCCAAAAAATTTCTGTTCTATTAGGAGAAACACAAAATTTTTTTTTTTTAATCATCATAGATTTAGTCCGATCTTTTAGACAGTTAGAAACCTCAAAGCTAGGCTGCAAGGAAACCTTACACAATCAGACACTATCTTGGAAGGAAATCTCAACGATGACCAAAGGTTTAATATTCATAGTGCCATGAGAATATCACACATGATTCTATTGGCAAGAAGAACAAAATTAAATCTAAAAATAGAGAGAACACAAGTTACTTTTGAAAAGGTCTGGGATGGCAGTATTAATTACAAATTTGAGCGGTCATTTTGAGAGAGGGTCCTTACTCTGTCCAAAGGAACATTCCCATTTCTGAAAATGGGTCTGGTTTTTATGCAAGGATTCCTACTGCATTCTGGTTTATCTGTTCCTTCTCCCCATTGTGAAGTAAGTCAAGAAAATAAATATCAATCATTGTATAATAGAAGCCGAATTAAATGATTTGCCACGTGGTGTCTGATAATTAACTAAATAAGATTCCCTCAAACAAGCAAATCTAACTTGTTTTTATGCCTACATTAAAATGTGAATCTTAAGCAAAACAAGAACATAAATCTCACTAGAAGATGTTATAGTAAAAATCAAACAGGATTCTGAGTAGAGAGAAGGCTTTATTGAAAGCCATAAAACTTCTTCAGATGCCAGTGGAAAAAATTATGATAATAAAATCAGCTCCAGTTTAATGGCTTGGTAAATGAAGAGAACATTATGCGGAGTCCTGCAGGGTGCTTACAGTCCACCCCATTATCATCTCCTCCCCACAATCGCAGAGCGCTTTCTCTAAATGCCTCACTTCAAGCTGTTTACCTTGGGGGCCACTCCTCTCTCCCTACTGACAGAGGTTTTTCTGGCCAGTGTGTCCTTTCAGGGAAGTACATCTCTGGTGAGCTAAAACACAGTGCAGTCCAAGGCTGCAGACCTTACAGGGGTGCACAGCCATCACTCCAGGGAGATGCCTCAGGCGAGCACATATGGCAGGCTTAACCTGTCAGCAAAATGCACAGTAAGAGGGTGGATGGTATATGGTGGAAGGGCCCATTAACAGAACAACAATATCTTAAACTGGGATTAAATTCTGCACACTATATTCAAGAGCATATAACCATGTGCAGAGCACTTAACATAAAGGGGGGGAAAGCACCTGCCTGAAAATGAAAAATGAAAATTACATGGTGTCTTTTCTGACATACAGTCTGTCAGGGTGCGTCAGCTTCTAGTCTTCTAGTCCTGAGCCTTGCTTTGGAGAAAAAGTCCAAGAAGGAAGATGTCAGTCAGGCCCCTACATATGTGCAAATTCTAAATTAGGAATTCAGAATATCTAAAACCAATGCAGTTATAGAAAAGCACACTGAAAACACTCCCTGAATTCCTCTTTCTTTATTTGAAGGAAATCTCTTTCCTACATGCTAGTTAGTTTATTGTACAAACACCTTTTATTGGAGATAGTCTAAAATACCAAGGAGTTGCCAGAACTTGGAATGAGTTTAATTTTTTCTGGAAAGAGCTTTTCCAATTTCAATTTCAATTCCAACTATCCGTTTAATATTCCCAATTAAAACAGCAGCTTTAAGCTCTCATGGAATTTTTTTTAGAAAACAATTAGATATTGCACATATACAATGAAATTAGTCAGGGCAGATACTGAAAAAGACCTCTACAGAATGAGGGAATGGAGCATGAAAAGGAGGTGAAATTTTCTAAGCCTAGATCTAGCTGTTGAGGACACAAAAAGAGAACAAAATGAGAACACACCCTAAGATGCATTCTGTTCAATTTAAAGCCACAGCATCCTTTTGGCCTAGACTAGCAATTTCCCCTCCAAAATGTGACCCTCCAAATACGATCACAGAATCATAGAATCATAGAATGGATTGAGTTGGAAGGGACTTTAAAGATCATCTAGTCCAACTCCCACTGCAATATGCAGGGACATATTCAACTAGACCAGGCTGCTCAAAGCCCCATCCAACCTGGCCTTGAGTGTTTCCAGGGAGGCAGCATCTACCACATCTCCTGGCGATCTGTGCCAGTGTCTCACCACCCTTACAGGAAAGAATTTCTTCCTTATATCTAGTCTGAATCTATGCTCTTTTAGTTTAAAACCATTACCCCTCGTCCTATCCCTACACACCCTGATCAAGAGTTCCTCCTCGTCTTTCCTGTAGCTCCTTTAAGTACTGGAAGGCCACTATAAGGTCTCCCCAGAGCCTTCTTTTCTCCAGCTGAACCCCCCCCCCAACTCTCTCAGCCTGTCCTCACAGGGGAGGTGCTCCAGCCCCCTGAGCATCTTCATGGCCTCCTCTGGACCCGCTCAAGCAGGTCCATGTCCTTCTGATGTTAGTGTCTCCAGAGCTAGACACAGCACTGCAGGGGGGGGTATCATGAGAGCGGAGCAGAGGGGGAGAATCCTCTCCGTTGACCTGCTGGCCACACTGCTCTTGATGAAACCCAGGATACGATTGGCTGTCTGGGTTGCAGATGCACATTGCCAGGTCATGTCCATCATCAGCGCTTGATGGCAGGGGGAGTTTCCCTTCCCATCATTCATGGGGTCTGCAAAAATGACATTTAAAGCAAGGAGTTGAAATGCAATTTGCACATCACTATTCTCAGATTATCTGCGAGCCCGTATTAGTAGACTATGAAACTGGAGATTTCCTCCAGCTCTTCTTTATTTAAGTGAGCTGATGGGAGATGTGAAGCACATAGGCATGAATACAAAGTTAAAAAAAAAAAAAAGATAGATGAATATAGCCTAGAACCAACTAGGTAATGCAAGTCAACCCTATTAAAAATCTTAAACATGTTTGTGTGGGCAAAGCTGTGGGTCATGTGCATTTGAGGCACTGATGCATTAAATGAAGAGTTGCCCTTATGTGCTATCAGCACCGTCCCTCTATATTGTGTGAATTCCACATGAAGCAGGCAAATAGCTTTATGCCCACTATTTTCTTGTCTCTGTGCTTAAACTATTTTCTCACAGAGAAATTAATGATAATGTTGTTTGTTCAGCAGCCTAGAATGAGAGCTAATCTGACAGTTCATGTCACAACTACAGTTTGTAATGGAATTATTAAAGAGAGGGCCAGGTCTAAAGGGTAAGCTTCAACTATTACAGGTTGAGAGAAAGAGAGAGGAATAAATACAGATCACTATGCACTGAAGCAATGTGAGAAGTGGAGAGCTAAAAAGTTCCTTGAAACAGGAGGAAAGAGCAGAGTCAGGTTCTGATTTTGCAGGGTTTTGTGTGAAATATTGGGAAATGGTCTTTCTCACTATTTTCCCCCTTCCCCACCATGCACACTTATCCATGCCAAACTCTGTGTTGATCTACAGACGTATTATGTTCCCAACCTTGTGCTTGTTTAAGGATTTGTTGCTAGCTATTAAGTCTAGGCAGCCCAAAAGTGAAGTCAGAATGAATAGTTAAAAAGTTATTCTATACTGTGATCTGCTAGCAATAGGGTTAAATATGTCTGTATGGCGAATCAACGCGGGGGAGAGGATTGAGAGGCCAGTAGCATGTGTAGGTTGTAGTGCAAGTTTGCAGTGCCTCAGATTACTGACAGGTTACACTGACTAAGGCTGACTGATTAAAAATAAAAGCATTACTAAAGTCTTCATTAATTTGCATATATTCAGGGGTGGGGGTGGAGGTAGTGGTGTCTTGCCCTTTCTTTAGTTTCTTCTCTAATTGGAAACAAGCAAATTGGAACCATATTTCTTGATAGTACATCAGGTGTGGTTAGCCAGCATTGTCAGCAACATCTGTCAGAGTTCTTTGAACCTACTGTTTCCAAATTGAGGCAGCAGAATAATGCAAGACAAACTTTTTATCTCATTTTAGAGAAGGCTGCATCTCAACCTGCCAGGGAAGCACCTATAGAAGTAAAAGCCAAGGTTGGAAATACTTGGAATGTTAACAGGGCATAAATACACTATAATTAAGCAATAAACTGTGAATAAGTCAACTTCCAAAATGTAATGGAACTATACCAATATGAGATCTACAGATGGACAGCACCATATGACACATGAAACCAACTTGAGATACGTTATTAAAAAGATGAGTAGTTTTCAATTTGCCCCAATTTATTCCAGAACAAAACTAATTCATCAGAAAGACCGAACAAGGTGAAAATCAGAATATCTTATGGATATAGTTGACATCCCTACTATAAATCATAAAGAGTACATTTGAACTCAGCTTTTCTGTGTCTTAAGGTGAACTAAAGTGGCATAACTAAAAAATGTACTGTGATTTACACAAGTTTTATAAATGATTTATTCATTCCAGCTGTAGTGGGCAAGCAAGAACCTAAAAGCAATGATTTCAGCTAGCATATAGGTACCTTTTTTTTTTTTTTCTTTTAATAGCCCTTATTTCCCTTATTAATCAACATGGAAAATTGAAAGGACAATTTTGGAAGTATCGGAATGTTTTGTTTTGATTTTTCTGGAATTTGGATTTTTAAAATTTTTTTCCCTCTGCCTAAACAGTTCACTGTATGTGACCTTTCCCTAGGGGTATGTCATATTTCATGCTCTGGAAAAATTCCAGGCTTGTCAGTTAGTATGTCTGAACGACTAACTGGTTTACAAAGTGTTACCTCATTATGGCATCCTGTCCTGTAACAAGAGAACTAAGCATGTTTCATAAAAAGTAAATGGGAGTCTACTTAAAACCAGCAACAGCAAATCATCGTGCAGTTTAATTTCAGCCTGTAGCACTCTGTACCACTCAGGATCATATATTTAAATACCAGCCTTAGACAATGTTACATTTCTATTTGTTAAGCACCTGAATTTGTGTTCCACAACACAGATTTTAAAGCCTCAGAGCACTGGCAGTTCAGAATAGCTACAAAGAAAAATGCAGTGCAGGTGAGGCTGGGAAGGGACGGCACTTGTTAAATCCTATACACCTTCTATCTAACTTAATATATTACATATATATTTACTTATTCTAGAAGAAGAATGAAATCAATGGAAGAGAATGGAGAAGAATGACAAACTGTGATCTTGCACAGTTTATTCACTATTTGGTCTACTGATATTCATCAGGCATAAGCCACTTGCCACAGATGCTGAAGAGATCAAAATTTATCACAAGTAATCTTTCTTCCATGTATAGTGCCATAAATTAGGCAAGAATATTTTCAGTGGGGATTGACTGTCTGAAACACCAGGATTTGGCCACTGTTAGAGCCAAGAATGGAGGTGAGATTGAACTGTGACTTGATCTGATATGACTGTTCCTATACAAAATCAGCAGTGAGGGCACTCGTCAAGTAACAGGACAGCACTGATGAGCAGGATGTCATTCAAAGTCCTTGGCAAGGTATAGGCAGGAAGGAAACTTGCATGCAGTGAGACTTTAGGCCATAGGAATTGAGAAGGGATGAATTGAGGCAAGAGGGGTTTCCAAATTGTCAAGCACTCCTCCAAATATAACATCTGCAGCATTGCACCACCAGGGACTGGTTCTGATTTCTACTGTAAATGGTATTCAGTTGTGACTGGAAACACAGAAATTGTTGGCCAGAGTATCTTTAATCAACTACTTGCTTCATATTGTTCCATTTTTAACATTTCTACTTGTTCTACTACCACTATGGATATATTAGATAATGACATTTTATTCTAAATTTCAGTAATCTTTGAAGTTAATCAGAAATATGGAAAATGTTGATCTTTTATATTTGCCTGAAAATAATATAAGAGGAAGTCTGAAAGTTGGCTTTGTAACTTTTTAGTGAAATATTCTTGTGTGAAAGCATTAATTCATTAAAACAAACTTTTCAATCGTACACTTGTGTTTTAATGAATCCCTCAAGTAGGCCTTTCAGCTCCAGTTTGGGATTTGGAGTCTGAGAGACAGACAGAGCCAGCTTGATTCCCTAAATTATTTTGTATATAATTCAGAATTCTCACATCACTAGTAAATGCCCTAACCAATCTATTCCTGGCTGTTCTGGAAAATACACTTTCTTCTTATGACTAAACCATCAAAATATTTTTTCCTGTGAATGTACAGTGGGAAAAACCTTGAGATCTCAATTTCACAGGAAGAGAGACAAAACCTTTCACAGATCTACTCTATCAATCAGTAAGTAGAAAATGTGAGGGCCTTGGGGAAGGGACAGGGAGGACACTGAGAGAGGTGGCTGTCTGTGATGGTGTTACCTGATGTTTTACTCCAGGATAATTCCAAAAATAAGAAGTTTCTTTGGCCACTAAGTCGTAGAAGACTCTATGTATAATCCTCATGAATTTTAGGTTGTGCTTATGCTTATATTTCAGTTATTAATTCATAAAATATGAGGCTTATAGAGTATGACCAAAAGTTTTCCTCTGCCACAGAAGGTACAAATGAAAATTTCATCATTGTTGTACCCAGGCTCACTATTATAAAAAAAATACATTAAGACTGAAGAAATGCTTCTAAAACAAGTGAAAGAACACATTTCCGCTGGTTCCAGCATACAGAAATTCTTGTCAGCTGTGGAACATATAACCTTTTCCTGTACAACAGGAGTCTTTAGATTCCAGTACTGATGTTGTATTGCTGGAGAAGTGTGCACAAACAGTGTGCTAGGAAACGTTCCATAGTTTTCCCCTCTGTGGAAGCTTCACTTAGAGGGAGCTAGAAGGAGCCATTCTTCAATGTCTTCAGTAGGCATTTCCTCTCTCCCTCACGCCATTTCCATAAACAGCTGAGCACTTTGCAATAGTTCATTAAGTTCGTAAGGCAGGGTGTAACTGAGCAACTGTGAATACTCAAAGGAGACTGAGTTTCAGGTGCAAACTCTTCAAAATGCTTTCCCCAATAGCATCTTCCTGATTTGGTTTCTGTCAGGCCATTTAAACAAGTTAATCTCAGCCAGCCCCTTGCCCACTTTGGTCATATTAGTATGGTTACACATACCAAAGCAAGGGAGAGACATTTTCACCACTTGTTGCTGGAATCCAGATAAATGTTATTTAGCTATTTCAAAAGCTGTTTCTGTACAAGTATCATAACCAACTAGAAAGTGACTGTCAATCATTTATAATTCTCTTTTTTCTTCTGACAGCAAACAGAAGTTGTTTGAAGAGGAGTAGACCCTAGAAAAAGGTCTTTCTTTCAGAACTACACATGACCATCTAGACTGGACTAGAAGGGCCTTACACTGGATTTTAAACAAAATAATTAGATAACTATCAGAAGGTGAACAGATTTTGGTAACCAAGAACCTGGGCTAGAAAAAAACCCAACAATTTCAGAGGGAAAGGCTCTGCATCTCATTGTCCATTTCCTGAACAATAGAGATCCTAAAACAATCTGCCCTTTAATAATTAGTGATCGTAAAACTTCAATGATTAAGCTTATTTAATATGCAGAAGTTCATACAGCTTTTCTACTACCTCTAATTCCACTTTAAGAGACAACTCTGTATTGAAAAAATAAGTGATACTTCAGTTTTTAAATGAAAACAGATATTTAAGACAATGTCAAACTCTGTTCTCTTTTCTTTGTCCTACATGTCAATGAATGACATAATAATGACCATAATCATACAGAAATGTAGGTATAAAACTGTTTTAAGAGTCTCAGTTGAGGTGCCAATGAACATTTCATCTATATAATTACTCTAGGATAAATTAGTATAATTTCTTCAACATTTATGAGAGACCTTAAGTTTAAGGCACATAGGATTTTGAAAATATCTGTCTTTGTCATTTGGATTTTTAATATTAGCTTGAATTAGCTTTTAATGAAAATATTCAGTGAGATATTTCTTTCATGACATCCAAGGAAAGATGCCTTCTTAGACTGCACTTTAACAATGAGGGTCAAAATCTGATCTAACCTCTGGAAGACAGTAGTAATTGTCTTTAACTGGCTAGTGTTTACTCTGATGTTAAATGGAACAAATGTGACAGAAATCTGATTAAACTGGTTTAGGCAAAAGGCATTAATTACTGAGTCTGGAGACAAAGGGAAGCATAAGAAATGGAGACAGAGTAGAAATTTCGCTTGGAGCAGCAGGGACCTCTCCACCAAGATCTTATTAATTTAAAGTAATAATTCAAAAGTCTGGATAAAACAAAAAAATGAATCAAAAAATGTGGAAAGAACATTAAGAATGAATGGCACAAATCAGAAACTAGCTTGTGTAGGCTAAATCCCAGTTTCCTAAGAGACAAATGGAAATTAAGAAAAAAAAATACACTAATATAATGCCTTGTATTTCATGGTTAATAAAGCTACAGCTGAGTTACTGTAGGGTAGAGAGACTTGCAACAGAAGCTGTAGTCTCTGCTTTCAGACTCTTTGACGAGGAAAATTTGGTACACAATCCATGCTTTCAAGCTGTGACATGTTAGCAGGATAGCAGTGGCAATTATGAAGTTTTGGGAAAACAGTTCTGATATCCAGAGTGCTTTCAGAGCCTTTATTTTGGTTAGCCATATAGGGGAGCAGGGGTATTTAGCTTTTATTGGAAATAATGCTTTAAGTCCTGTGTTGTATCAGAAAATTTCAGATCAGACATAGCAGAATGAAGCTTTCTTACTTTTGTCTGTTCATTCTTTGCTCTTCATCTGGATAATTGGGAAACCTGTGTTTCAATATATATTTTAATATAATTAATTTCAAGAGTGCATTTTGATAAATATGTTCTTCAGCAAAGAGTTTTTCTGTTAAAAGATTTCCAACCAGGTTTCCTGTATGGCAGTCTGTACAGCTACAAAATTGCCCTCCTGTCTTGGGCTTGTAGGATATTTTGGGCAGATTTCATGACTAAGGTCAACATATGATTCCTTTCCTCCTCACATGGTTGGAGGAAAGGAAAGTTGTTCAGTTCCCTTTCTTTCATTAAGAGCAACATTTGGTTTCTGTTGCTAGAAGAGGATATAGTTAGATCTTGATCTAAAGAGCCCACTTATTTCTTGATTTTAGACAATATACTTGTGAATGTGAAAGACTCAAACCTAATGTCAATTTTTGATACATACTTATAACTGATGAGCTTGTATTATTGTCTCATCAGAAACAGGTGCTTGAATGGATGAAAATTTAGGTATAACTTCTAATTGCATTTTTTTCTTGGATTTGAACAAGTGTTCTGGTATTATACACTTAGAGGACAGAAGATGCTGACTTGATGAATAAAATTTGTTTATGTCCAGGAGGATCCCTGAAGAGGATGATGGAGCATATAAATTAGACATATACATGATCTGCAGGTTTTTTCATTCCTGTGTGTTTACGTTGCCTTGTGCTTCATTGTGGCTTCGTGGTGCTTATGGCAAGCCTGTGACTGGCAGCTCAGCCACACGAAGCTCATGCAGAGCAAAATCCTGTGCACACTATTGGTAGTGAATCCTCAGAAGGAAACTTGAAAGCCATTCTGTTTGCGATTATGGTATGGGAATAGCATAAAATGCAATTAACATTACTAACAGTATGTATTTATATAATATAAATTACATAAATATAATACATACGCATATATAATATGTAATATATAATATATAAAATATAATGGTAATTATATATATAATAGATATTATGTATGTATGTTGAAAGAACGCAGAGGGAGCCCAGCCATCATTTAATGCACAAAGACTCAACTTTATTAGTACTCACACTTCTTTTATATCTACAATAATTAGTTCATACATATTGCAAAAAGCGAGCTCCTTATAGGTTGCTAAGGTTAGATACCTTGGTTGCTAAGGTTAAATACCAATCCCACCCCTTATGATTTCTACAAGGCCTTCTACATAGTCTTGCTTCTGTTCTTTGTTCTTCTTTGATACTTTTCGGTATTTTCCCATCACGTCGCCGTTGTCAGCAGTTCCTCGGTGCTGTGCCCTTTCTCACGTAGCCAGTTGTTAGCAAACTGCTCCACATCTCCCCCGTTTTCTTTTTGCACTTGTACTAAAAATATTGCAGAGGCAGTCTTCTGCAGGGCCCTTTGCAGAAGACTGACAATACATGGCAACATCAAAAGTACAACCACAATTACCAAGATGATGACCCCCACAGTTTTGACCAGAGATATCAACCATCCAGAAAGTCCCCATCCTTTAAACATCCTTGTAAGCCAATCCAATCCGTCCTCTTCTGTTAGACGCCTCACACCATCCTTCAGCTGCTGTATACTTTTAAAAATAGATTCTGAGTGGTCAGACAAATTCATGCAACACATTCCTTCAAATTCCTCACATCCATGGCCTTGTGCTAAAAGCAAAAAATCAATTGCAGCCCTGTTCTGTAAAGTAGCATGTCTAACACTATCAACATCAGTTAAAAGGCCACTTAAAGCTAAAGAAGTAGCGTTAGTCTGTTTGCTAAGCCAACATCCCAACTTATTCAAAGTCGTTAAAGCATTTGCAACACCAACTCCTGGTGCCAATATGGAGGCCGTTATGATCTGGCCTGGATTCCAAAATTCAACGTTATCTCGACAAGAACTTTCAAACCGATGAACGGTCCTTGGGACTCGCTTATGTTTTCGAGTCATATTCAGAATCATTGACACATTTGGTGTTAATAACGTGAGACGTCCGAGGCTACACGGGCCTCCATTCAGTTTAGATGGGACGCCTCCCCAGGCACGATCTCCACAGATTAGAAACACACCAGGAGGTAATGCAAGAGGAACAGCAAAAGATCGTGAGATGTTAGTCGAAGTATAATTGCACCAAGCAGTTGAATTATGATAAGCAGCATTAGTTGCATTCACATTTTGCCCTCTCCGTGTGGTGTTATAGGAGTAATTAAAAAACACACAAGCATCCATTATAACAGAGCCTAGCAACTCTAGCTCTTGGGGTTCTTGCGTAACCTGTGGAAGGTGACTATATACACCATCCCAATTATCTGTACAATTTTTTGGAGAGTTGCAAAGAGAGAAAACCTGAAGGGTTTGTGGGATTGGCCATGTGTCTACTGGCACTCCCACCAAACAGGTGGAGAATGGATTTTCCGGATTCGCAGTAGAAAGGCACAAGGTTTCTTGATGTGTCATGTTTGCCAAAGTTACCCAGACATTCTGCTTGGGTTGTGGAACTACCCATCCTTCACCCTGATGCAGGTTCCAGCACAGGCCGAACACACCGAGCAGGAACCCAGCGAGGGCCGGCATCTGCAGAGACACAAGCATAACCCCTGCCCCAGGTTAATCAGTCGCTGTCAATGAGCTTGTCTCTCTTCCGGCGTCATTAGGAGGTGCGGCAGGTTTCGCCCATCTCGCTGGAACCCATGTGGTGCCTGTTGGTGTAGAAACACAAAGATATCCCCTTCCCCATATTACTACTTTAGCTGGTCCTTTCCACAATCCATCTTTTGGATCCTTATAATTTACCCATATCTCTTTCCTTCCCTCACTTACTTTTGCCTTTTCATAATGTAACATAGCTGGTGGTTGTTCTGTGTCTCCAAATATACACAAGTGATTCATTACAAATAATGTTTTTGCTAATCTTTCTTGTACATCCTGTATTTCCTGATATTTTGCTACATAACGTTTCAAGGTACCATTTGCTCTCTCAACTATGGCCTGTCCTGTGGGAGAATGCGGTATCCCTGTCACATGCTTCACTCCCCACTTGCTTAAAAATCTCTGCATTCGACTTCCAACATATGCTGGTCCATTGTCTGTCTTTATAGTATTCGGGACTCCCATTATTGCAAAACAACATGTTAAGTGTCTGATTACCTGTGTGGCCTTTTCCCCATTCTGCGCGGAGGCCCATATATATTTGCTATAAGTATCTATAGTAACATGTACATATTTAAGTCTACCAAAGCTTTGTATGTGAGTCACATCCATTTGCCATACTTCATTAGATTTCGTCCCTCTAGGATTGACTCCTATTCCAATACCAACCCCTTTATTGTGAAAACTACAAACAGGGCATGTTTTTACTATGGCCGTTGCCTCCGCCATTGTGATGCCAAACTGTGTTTTTAGCCCTTTTGCATTCTGGTGGAATATGTCATGTGCTTCTTTTGCCAATCTGTCTTTCGGCATGGGAACATGTACAGCAGTGGATACCAACTTGTCCGCTCGAGCATTACCTTCCCCAAGTCCTATATCCCATTTATGACTCCTAACATGGATTACAGCATACGGTTGTTCCCTTATTTTTATGGCCCTCTGTAATTGTAAGAATAGCTCATAGAGACGCTTATTTTGTACTTCCCTGACTTCTGCATCTTCTATCCTTGCTACTATTCCCGCTACATACATAGAGTCAGTTACAATATTCAATGGTCCATTAAACTTAACCATCGCCCAAACTACTGCCAACAGTTCCAAAGTTTGTAGTGTGTCTTGTGCTGTGGCTTTTAATATCTCGTGTTTCCATGTATTATCTTCCTGCCACGTTATAGCTGCTGTCTGAGATTTCTTTCCTGCATCTGTATAAACTGTGATGGCATTCAGAATCGGCGCCTGTTGTCTTTTTGGCCGTTCAATCCAATGTAATTGTCCTAACCATCTCAAAGGTTCCATAGATAATTGATCAGTTGACAACATCATTGGCCCATTTAACATGGCTTCCTGCAATGCTGTGCTATTTACCAGGTACCACTGCATGGTTTCCTTCTGCATTGGACAGTATATGAATTGAGGTTCTCTTCCACTTATTTGAATAACTCGCACACGACCTTTCTTTACTAAATTTGCTAGTGCCTCAATTTTTTGAAGTAGAGATTTTGATTGTTGTAATGCTGGCGTGATCCATTCTAGCACCCATGTCTCCCCCGTTTTCTTTTTAGACTGCGTAATAGCTCCGAGCAAATGCTGTGAACCCATCCACACAAGTATGTCCAGGGGGAGCTCAGCGTCTCTCCGACGCACTTGTCCAGAAGTAATACGGTCCATAATCTGTTGTAGCACTCGCTTCTGGTCTGCTGATAAAGACACCACCTGTGCAGGGTCATTTCCTTTTAACAGTGGTCGTAATTGTTGTAAAAGTTCGTTTGGGATGCCCACTATAGGTTTTAGCCATTGTAAATCTCCTAATAGCTTCTGAGCATCATGCAGTGTTGAGATTTCAGGATTAATTGTCAATTTTTGTGGTGTTACTATTTGTCTCATCAAAGACAATCCCAAATACTTCCATGGAGCTGTTTTTTGTATCTTTTCTGGTGCAATTACCAATCTTTGCTTTGCAAGGGTGTTTACAATTTCTTTTATCTGTGCTTCTGTAAATGGTTCTTTCTGTGCAAATAATATATCATCCATATAGTGATAAATTATAACATTAGTCCATTTTTGACGTAATGGCTGTAAGGCTGCATCTACAAAAATCTGACATAAAGTTGGACTATTTCTCATTCCTTGTGGTAAAACTGTCCATTCAAACCGTTGATCTGGCCCTTCTCTATTTATTGTTGGTAAAGTGAAAGCAAATCGGCGCATGTCCTTTTCATGAAGCGGAATCGTAAAGAAACAATCTTTTAAGTCCACAATCAATATAGGCCATTCATAAGGTAACATAGCTGGATTCGGCATACCTGGTTGTAAAGCCCCCATTGGTTCCATTTGTTTGTTTACTTCCCTAAGGTCATGCAAAAGTCGATATTTGCCTGATTTCTTCTTTATGACAAATATCGGAGTATTCCAAGGACTAGTAGATAATCTTAAATGTCCTTGCTGATATTGTTCTTGTACTAGCAAGTGTGCTTGCTCAAGACTTTCCCTTTTTAGTGGCCATTGCTTTACCCATATTGGATCGTCAGATGTCCAAGTTATAGGGATCGGGAAAGTCCAAGCAATGGCCATTAGAATAAATGGTGATCGTTTGTCAAAACTATTCCCATTTGTGCTAACACATCTCTTCCAATTAAACAGTTTACCCCTGGAGGTAATTGCACTACAGCAAGCACTGCTGTGACTGTTTGTCCTTCAATTGTTAATTGCAGGGGCGGCGTTCGATTAGCTAAGGTTAAACCACCCACGCCAGTGATGGTAGTGGTATGCTCTTGTAACGGCCAGCCTTGTGGCCAAGAAGAAGGCGACAGTACGCTGGAATCTGCGCCTGTGTCTAACAACCCTTCCACAGTTATTGCGTTACCTTGAAATGACAGGTGAACAGTCTTTCTGGGTCTCGTACTCAGATTCAGTGTTAGCAGGGTCAGGCTTCCTGTGGATCCGAAGCCTTTGTTTCCGCGACTCTCCTCAGTTACTGGTCGTATTGTTTGAGTCACTTGTGGCAGGGGCACCAGCTGTGCAATCCGTTGTCCCTGTGCAATCTTTACTGGTGGATTCAGTGTATATGCCATAATATAGATTTCACCTTCATAATCTGCATCGATAACTCCCGGTAAAACAAATAGTCCACATTGTGATGCCGATGATCTTCCTAATAATAAAGCTCCCATGGCTCTCCCATTAATGATGATAGGTCCTCGTACGTTCGTAGATATTGTTTGAGGATTATTTGTTAACAGGATAACATCTACTGCTGCTGCCAGGTCCAACCCGAGACTTCCCCGGGTGGCGGGTTGAAGGACTGCGCTGCGGCTGCAACTTTTGTCGTCGCGCGGCGGCCGGCGAACGCGCTCCGTGTGAAGTTTCCCGACCGTCTGTGGCAAATCCCCTCATTATGGGAGTTGGATCGGCAAGTTTGACACCATACATTTCTGGCTGTACAACTCTTTCGTACATGCCCTGGAGCTCCGCATCGGTAACACCGCAGCTGCCCCTTTTTAGGTGTTTGCACTCTACCTGCTGGCGAGGTCTGGAGAGGCGCAAGGGCTGCCATAACCTGACTTTGAGTAGCCTGAGCCTGTTCTTTCATTCCTTCCCCTAATTTCTTTATTGCCTCTACAAGAAAAGCCTGAGGTCCAGTGGGTATTGAGGACGCCTTTTCAAGTGCCTCCTCTACAGTCCAATTTGCCCTTAATGTATTCAATAAACTTTTTGTAGCAGGATTGCCATTTTGTAAAATACATTGTTTTAAGAGAGCACCCTGCATGTAGATAGGTACTCTTGCTCTTTCAATTGCATTCACCAACTTATCTACAAAACTGCCCAAAGTCTCTTCTCTCCCTTGCTTAATCCCCATATACATTGGAGCTCCGCCTGGCTCTTTCACTTGCTCTATGGCTTCTCTCACTAACCTCATTGCCTCTCTCACCTTATCCGGACCAAGCAATGCTTGAGCTTCTACTCTAGCATAAGGTCCTAACCCCATTAATTCATCCATTGTGATCCCTTGTAATGGATCTCCTGCTTGCCGCTGTACCGCTACCGATTCTAATACTCTCGCTTGCCAATGCGCATTAAACAACAACCACTGACTAGGAGAGAAAATTAACTTTGCTATACCCCGACAATCTGCAGGCAAAAGAAGTTGAGTGCTCCAGAGATAATCTAACATTTGACGAACCGGTTCACCAGTAACACCATAAGAACTCACTGTAGAGCGCAATTGTGACAAAAGCTTCCAATCTAATGCCGTAACAGTAGCATTTATTCCACCAGCTGGGTTCGGCTGAAACTGAACTGGAAAAGCCATTGCTGTCGCCATCTGAGTCATCTCCTCATCCCCTTTTTCTAACCCCTCTCGTGCCAATGCATTCCAAGCCCGACACCTTTCTTTAGCGATCTCTATCCCCAGCCCATCTTCTGAGCCAGGAGTAGAAGTCTCGCTTTCCGGCGTCACAGTGTGGCTGGACGCATCAGGGCTACTCAGGGCGGGGGCGGGGGGAGCGGTAGGGAGAACTCGTTCTGAGCTTTCCTGTCCCGTCTCTTCGGAACGTAAAGGTGGTAAAACAAGCTCACGAAACGTAGGCAGTAATGGCCACCTAGTTTCCTCCTCCCCATATCTGGTGTTTTTCTCTTTTGCCGCAACTGCGCCCTGTGCAGCTCTTTTCTCAGCCTGATACCTTAGCAATTCATTATGAACCACCCTCCATAACTTTCCCAACTTTTTTGCTGTCTTATCATCGTTCAATGTTAATTCCCATAATTTATCTCCAAATTTTCGCCATTCCGATAACTCATGAACTGCATGTGGATTAATAAAACAACCTTGCTCTACCCCATAAGCTAAAAGCCCCTGAAGATCCTTTTTTACATCTATTCCCTCAACCCGGCGTTGTGTCAGCCAGGATGCAAATAAATCATATGCTGCTTGCCTGTCCATACCTGAATTTTTCCGTTGCAGCCTTTCCACGTCTCGGCAGCACGTATCAGCAGGGTTCACCTCTTATGACACCCAGGGCGCGGGCCTTTTCTCTTATTTCAGTCGCCTTTCGCCGTCCTCGCTGCTTAAGGACCTGAACCACCTTCTCTGGTCTTTATCCTTCGTGGTGCCTTATACGTCCTTTGGCACGTATCACGTCGGGGTCACCATTTGTTGAAAGAACGCAGAGGGAGCCCAGCCATCATTTAATGCACAAAGACTCAACTTTATTAGTACTCACACTTCTTTTATATCTACAATAATTAGTTCATACATATTGCAAAAAGCGAGCTCCTTATAGGTTGCTAAGGTTAGATACCTTGGTTGCTAAGGTTAAATACCAATCCCACCCCTTATGATTTCTACAAGGCCTTCTACATAGTCTTGCTTCTGTTCTTTGTTCTTCTTTGATACTTTTCGGTATTTTCCCATCACGTCGCCGTTGTCAGCAGTTCCTCGGTGCTGTGCCCTTTCTCACGTAGCCAGTTGTTAGCAAACTGCTCCACATATGTATATATTATCTCATGTAAAATAATGAACAGAAAACTCATTATCGAACAGTGCTTTAACTAAGAAGAAAACTGCTCTCTGGAAAATACTTATGAAATTTAATCTCTCAAATGACATTATTTTGATTAAAAACTGATCAGTAATTATAGATTCCAGAGACTATTTCACTGCGATTACCTTTTGTCACTAGTACCTGCAAAGCACCAATTAGAATACCTCCATACTAGCTCATTTCAGCACAAACAATGCATCACATGCAGTGTGTTGGCAGGTTCCTATAAAGTTCCGAGTGATTTAAAAGAAATTCTGAGTACTGAGAGTGTTGAAACTTATCAGATGTGATATGGAAAACCTTATAGTCCTCTCTACCTACACAGGAAGTAGTAGACAAACTAGCCAGTAAAATGCAGGGAATCCTGGCCACTAAGGAATGTGACTCAGTCTGAGTATTTTTGTGGTCAGAAAATACCTGGACCATGGAGAATAAAACAGAAATCAACAATAATTTATGCTGCAAAAGCCAATGCAAGGATGAGTCAGTGCTACACAAGCCACTAGTTACTCTTAGTTGTCTTGAGCTGAAGCACAGCCTGAGCCCTCTGCATACAACAAGGGTCTAAAGAGACCACTTGGTCTGTTGGAAAGAGTTTCACGCCACTGAGATTTCCAGACACATCAGGTCAAGGACAGAGTTAACGAGTCTTTACACAAACTAAATTATCACTGTCTTTTAGTTAAAAACAATGCTCAGAGAATGCAGAATATATTCAAAGAAGCTAAAAGTAAAAAATCTACCTTCTCAGATATTCAAAGAAGCTAAAAGTAAAAAAAATACCCTCTCAGATCCCTACGTAAATCTTTTTTTCCCCACCATTAAGCTGCTATGCTCGTAGGCATTTGCAGAGTCCTTGAAACAATTTTGAGAGTCCTCATTCCTTGATGTGTATCTCAGGACAACAGTTCTTCCACCCGCTTCTTCAGAAGATTCATTTCACTATTTAGATTTGAAAAATTACGCTAAAATTATTTTCTGGATTTACTATTTAAATAAGGAGTTTTTCAACTTATATAAATTTCATATTGTATAGTACATCTTAATATTTATCACTTTTATAGAATCCAGTTGGAACAAGATTTTTGGATCTTAAAATTTTTGTGTTATTGTCTTTTATTACAGCAAGAAACAGAATAGAATTATAACTGATGTATGTTTGACAGGTATTATTCAACTCTTGAATTGTATGTTGTGTTTCTTGAATTTAGTAGTTCATATAAAAGCTCTGAGCACTGAAAATTCACTGGCATACTACCTGTTTTCTGACAGCTACCTAGTGAACTTGCTAAAAAATATGAAAAAGAAACAGACTCTGTCCAGAGGTGAAAGGAGTCCAGTGAAAGGAGTCTTGCTCTTTCTTGCTTATATCCCTTCAGAATGTTTGGTGTTGTCTTATTCAGCTCTATATGATGCCTCAAGAAACGCAGTGTGTGGTGGGGAAGTGACCAGTGACATATTGAACTCAGACTATTCTCCGCTGGATATTTATAGATAATTTTCTCCTCTAGGCAATTATTAATTTCTAGGACAGGAATTATATAGAAAGCCTCAGGGCTGACATAGTAGTCGGGGTTATGGAAACATAACAGTGTTCTTATTCCTCATTTCCCTTTAAAGAAATGATTTGAAGACAGGAAAACATGTTTATGGTGAATGACTTATGGAGCTCAAATTTACTTAGTTTTTAAGAAAAGAAGAGGGTTACAAAGGTGATGCAGAGCAGATGAACAAGAAATTTGGGCAAGGATTAGAACTCACCATAAAATTCTTCAATTAAGTAGGGAAATACTTCATGGCTAAAGTCCAGTCACTGGCAATGAAACTACAAAAAAGACAGGTTGGAAAAAAAGGTAGCATTTTGTTTTAATGATAACTGTATACGGATGCAGTTTAGTTCAGGTTGTGTCTATTTCCAGTAGCTGAATTTGATTGTATTTCCAAGAGATTTGCTAGCTCAAACCAGAAGTTTCAGACGTTTAATTCAGGAATTAAACAGCATGATTTTATGGCTGAAAGACAGACTCTTTTTACATAGTGGTGTTTTCTTGCATCAAAAATCTTATTCATTTCCTGTGGTGGTGCAATCCTTACCCCCCCCCCCCCCCCCCCCCCCCCCCCCCGCCCCTCTTTGTTGGGCTGCTTGGTGCTAGGTGCGAATCCACCCACATCCCCCGAGCTATACACCAGTCTGTGGAGATAAGGACTGACAATGTTAAGGAGCCTGGCTCCTGCCCCTCCCGATTGCTCGGAAATGGTTAAAATGGCCCATCAACTCCTAAGGGCCTGGCACACCTGTGCCTGGGATGTGGTCAAATGGGAACAATAACAGAGTCGCACATTAATCAAATTCTTTTGTAACTGCTGGAAGGCACCAGAAGGCATTTGACAAAAGTCAATTATCTTGGACCCTATAAATGGCGACCACCAGGGAGACCCTTTGAGCTCTCCTGGATCGCAGCGGGCCTGTGACCAGCACCTCCCCTGAGCTGGGACGCCTCTCAGGTACCAAACCCTTAAGGTGTCGTCTGCTCCAGACGGAAGGCCAGGGCGAAGTCCCCCGCTTGAGTCTCAATTATCGCCCGTTGAGGAATGCCAAGGCATTGTGAGTATTTGCTCTAAACTCGAGAGGGAAATTTTCTTTGAGCTAGCTTCTCTTTACTCTGTGTGTGTGTGTGTGGGTATGTACCCTTGTTTCTGTGTGTGTATGTCTGTTCTGTGTTCATTCTACTGAATCCAAACACCTTTGTTTCTGTATGTTTGTCCATTTTGTTATGTGCATGCATGTGTATATATATATATAGGTACTGTTAAGTAAGTTAGTGTGAATCTTGTCATTTTAGAATCTGAATAAGTCGCTTTCCTTTCTTTTAGTATTTCTGAATTATTTTATAATAACAAATTGCTGTTAGTTATTAATAAACCTAGATTTCTTACTAAATATTACCGTGTCAATACTTTCATCTGTGACATTTCCCTAGAAGTTGGATGGATGCTGTTTCTATCCCATTCCATAGGTAAAGTTTCATTATCTTGATTAAAGATAACCTCAACCAGTCCTTGAAATACCTTTGCTTAGTGCCCATAGAGTAGCACAAAGCAAACTTGGAAGGAATTTAGTTGTCAACTTTTTGTTCTGAACCTGCATGCCCCTGTATTCCAGTACCCCTGCCACCAATCTCAAAACCTTTTCTAATCAAAAAGCTCATCACTGCATTCAGTATAAACTGAATAAGTTAGGTTTTGAAGGCTTGCTTCTTAGCTGATAAGGGAACAACTACAGATGTTTTTAAGATGATATGGTGTTTTGTCTTTGGAGTAAGTTTGGTTAAGGATCCAATAGGAACTGTTAAAGGCATGCAGATGATCAGCTCATCAAGTAGAGAAAGGTTAATAAAGTGAAATTAATCTCATTTGCTATTTTAATATGCTTCCAATTACATCAAGACATCTGACATTATTTGTTGCCTTAGATCTAAAGTTATTTTTAAGATGAAAGCTACCTGGAGTGGTCAGAGAGACTCCTTATCTGCTGTGTGTAAATTTTTAGCAAACCTGGGCCATGTTTTTGTGTAAACATGAAGCTGAATTATAAATAACCTTTGCTGAATTTATGAATTTGAATGAAAACCATTTGGAACCCAATGGAATCTAATGACTTCAACTTCAAACCAGAAAAAGGATATCCATAGAGACAAAATTCCTTTAAAATTCACTGAGATTAAGATACCATTCCTTGTATTAATTTCCATCCCTAGATTCCTGCTATGATAATATTTACTGAGTGACTGTTGCCTACTTTGCTATGTATTTTTTCTCTAATATGAACTGAAGTCTACAAAACAAGAAGTAAGGAAAGGAGAGGAAGCAGGGGTGATTCTCATGCCAGTGGTAGTTCCTTCCCATGAGAGAACCTGCTGTAACAGCACTATTGGGGTTTCAGGCGCCAGGCCAGGAGAAAAACAGTATGGCAATAAGAGCAGAGAACAATAAAGGAAAAATATTTCCACAGAGGCTCTGGAAACCACTGCTACAGCAGCCTGAGTGAAAGGTTACAAAGCTGCAAATAGTATTACTAATGCTAAGAAACCAGGGTAACTAAGGTACTGTGGAATGAAGACAATTACATTTTACGTGTTAGGATGGAATTTTCAGGTGCATAACAGCAATGAGTTTATTCTGAGCAGTCCTACTTCCTGCATGGAGGCCTATCGTCCTTTCAGAATGATACTGACCCTTATAAATCACCTTGACTGCTGAGAATACATGGCTCAACCATATGTTTTCCTGATAAGATGTTAAGTGCCAGCAGGGCACATTAGTCTGCTTAACATCCTATCATAGATTCAGATCTCAAATGCTTAAGCAGGCTTTTCATCTAAGGACACTTTTCCTGGGCTACCACTGTCAGTTAATGATGGCAAGTGAAATGTGGTCATACAAAATTTTCACAACAGCCAGAAATAATGGTGCTGAAACGGGTTTCATTGTATTCTCCTTGATGCAGGGTTTATGTATGCAAGGTCTTTTTCCTTCCAGCTTGAACAAATTATGACAGTCATACACATAAGTGGATGTGATTTAGTCCTACAGAGAAACTAGTAACATCTAGGTCTATGGAAGACAGGATAGAGGCTTTGCACGCCAATTATTAAGTGTATAGGCACATCTGTCTCAGTCTGGTAAAGGGCAAATTTTTGCATAAATCACCATCAACTACATCCAAAAGACCATGTGACAGTGTTGCGGAAGAGATATTCACAGTGCCTGTTCAATATGCATTATGAGTATTATGACAGGTTTCCCCCAAAACAGATAGTTCAGATTTTCCTCAGTCTGTGGAAATGTCCCTGAGGCAAGAATACTGGTTTTATTTTACACCTGAGAATAAGATGACTCAAGGCAGCTGCTTCTTCTGTTTTGTTATCTTTACTTACACTATACACCTTTGTCCTGGTTTTCTTCCTAGTAGCCGGTACAGTGCTGTCTTTTGGAGTTAGTATGAGAATAATGCTGATAACACACCAAAGTTTTAGTTGTTGCTGAGTAGCACTTATCCTAAGTCAAGGATTTTTCAGTTTCCCATGCTCTCCCAGTGATGGGGTGCACAAGAAGCTGGGAGGGAGCATGGCCAGGACAGCTGACCCCAACTAGCCAGAGGGCTATTCCATACCACAGGATATCATGATCAGTATATAAACCAGGGGGGCTTGTCTGGGAAGGGCTGCTCAGGCATTGGTCAGTGGGTGGTGAGCAATTGCATTGTGCATTGCTTGTTTTTCTTGGGTTTTATTTCTCTGTCTTTTTGTTATCTTCCTTTTCATTGCAATTATTACTATCATTATTTTATTTTATTTTAGCTATGAAGCTGTTCTTATCTCAACCCATGAGTTTTACTTTTTTTTTCAATTCTCCCACCCATCCTACCAGGGTGGAGAAGTGAGTGAGCAGCTGTGTGGTGCTTAGATGCCACAACAACCTTCAAGCTGCTTTTCAAATGAATGTGCTCTGCTGACACCTTTTTATTTTATTACCCTTGGGATATTTTTGAAGCATAGACTAAGAGCAGACTCTCTTGCTTGTAATTTAGGCTTTCATTTGCATTTCCATTAATTAGTGAGAAGGAAGGAAGTTCATAGAAAAGAACTAGCTCTAAAATAGTTAATTGGGTTTGTGCAGAAAAGCAGTGCATCAAATCAGTGAGCTACATGTCCATGCTACGGTCTTCTCCTAAACGTCTAAATGGTGTGGAGGCCAAGATGTCACCAGTGAATCAGACCCACTGTACCTGAGACACACTGTCTGAACTCTGTGCAAGGACATGTTGGTTATAGGACAAAACATCATTGGCCATCCATGATTTATGGACTACCAACAGCTTAGTCAAAGAAGGAGCAAGAACTCTAACTACATGGTGCATAGACAGCAAATCTGCCTTGTCCAGACAGTCTAAATCTTGCCTGCACAATAGCTGCCTGGGCAGTACAGTTATTTCTACGTTTGCTGTCTTCTCAATTTGTCTTTGATAGAAAATACAGAAACTATACCCAGACTCTTTCTTTCTCCTCTCCATTCACACCTGGGATGAGTAGCAGCTATTTCCCAAAAGACAGCACGGACTACAATTCTTACTGGTCTTTGCACGAACAAGTACAAGGAGTGAGTGACAGCTTCTCTGTCTTGCCACTTTATACATCCATGTAAGGCTAGGCATAGGAGGAAGCATGAGATACAGGAATGAATAGCCATCTACGGAAGCTGGAAAGCACTGAGGAGGAGCTTGGACATTCTAGCTTGTCCTGAATTTACTGCAATAAGAATTCATTTTCATGTGTTAAAAAACATCACAGATAATCAAAGAGAATGGCATGTGTTTTCCCAGAGCTGCAAGTGGCAGATTACCTGTCCTCTTTACACACTTTATGAGAATTTGTACCCCCATCAGGTAAAACAGGGTCATAAAGAATGAGCGACTGATGCTTCCAGCGTGATAAGCTAGATCACCCATTTTAGTATATCTATTGTTTCTTCAGTAGGTATCTGTCCCATATACCCATACCACAATTTCTGCCTTGGGTTTGCTGAAACATGTTCACACTGCAGGATTTTAAAAACAGATATTTATTGTATCACAGTGCATAACCAGAAACTGATAAGTAAGTTTTAACTCTGGCTAGTTAGTGCTAGATCCTGCCACCACATGACAGAGAAAATGCTGGACTGAAAAAAGCCACAGACTAGATTGATGAAATGGCTAAATTGTGGGCCAAGGACACTATATATTTCAGTACACTCAGATGTTACTCTTAAGCAGTAGTGAAGACCCTGTAGCACTTACTACCACAATAACAAAGAAAAAATTAAAGGGTGACTGAAACCCCACTTGTATTTCCAATTCAGTTGATCTCGGTGGTTGTGGACACCTCAAAGGCAGAAGAGCATTATGAGCCTGAACTTAGGTTTTATATGCAATTCATGTGGTGGCTGCAGGCAGTGCTGCCATGCCTAAATAATTTATGCCATCTTAATTTTCAAAGAACTTTTGCCATAGAAACACACAGGCAAGAGCTCCTCCAGGGAAACCAGGCTTGGGGGTCTTGCAGCTATACTTCTATTCTCCTTAGCTCATACCCTTATCTCTCCAGCAGCAGCTTTCAGGGAGTTGAAACCTCTGACCCAAAGAGCCTATTACCAATGCTCAGACTTTAATGTGTGGAGATTACCAACAGTGAAATAACAGGCTGTGTGTGGAACAGACACAAGATGAATAGTGCTCTAGAGCTGGTTTTGCTCCCATATCACAGCCACCCTAAAGTATTGCAGAGCTGTCTACAGAGATTACTTTTTGCCTCATTCCCAACATGAGGCCATTTATTTGCAGATTTATGCTATTTACAAAGTACGAAAATAATTGGTTTTTTTCTAGCTTTGATAAGAATACAGATAGATACCTCTGGCAATTATGTAACATAACTTAATTTTCTGATTTGGCCTGCCTTCTTAAGAAAGTATACTGCACATGCTTGTGCTGTCTGTTCAACTGACCATTCAGCTATTAGTTTCCTCATATTATATCTTTTCCCTATTCACTAATTTCAGCCAAATTTGTCAGAGTGTAAATGAATACAGGAGAAAAACTCAAACTGTGTCCTGTAGTGGGAAGTGGAATTAAAGCTTTTTCCACCCCAAGACAGGCACCCACAGCACATGCTGCCACTCTCTCAGGCAAAGAGGCAGGGGATGCAGGAGTGCTCAGGGAACACGAAAGGATTTGAATACATCGTTGTGATGTGTTTAAGGAATGCAGCACACAGATCTGCAGGAAATCAACCTTCAATAGCTCTGTGGATCGTGGAACAATTTGTTACTCCACACTTCACTAAGGCTTAACCTTACAGGTAAAACTCGAAGCCACCTCTTGCCCCATCTGGCCCAGAGGGGTGACTTCGCACCTAGAACTCTCTCCTTCCACTTGGTAATTTAGTTAGCTACTGTTGTCAGCATCTTACTGGTTTGGAAAAGTGTTCAGAGAGCACAGCAAATGCATTCACTGCTTTTCCAATAATTGCTGATATACAGGGTGTTAATAACTGGCTTGAGGGAGCTGATGGCCTGAGGCACAGCTCCAGTAATCAATAACCCTTGGAACACCCTCTGCCAAGGTTACTTCTACCCACAGAAATGAAATAGGGGGCAGGGAGATAACTTATTTAGCCTATTCATAAAAATATTTGTTTAGAGGTGTCTAAGCACAAAACAATAAAAACTAACCCCTGGTGTTAAAAACAGAGATAGCAAGATAGAACAATTGAAAATAAAAGCAAATCTTGCAACAATTCCAGACAGTTGCTGTCAGCTAATGTACTCCAAATAAAGAATGGATGAAATAACCAAGAGCAGATAAACACACAATGGAAGAGCCGTAACTATTATGGATAAAATTCCTCTGCTCATGAAGTAACTTGCTGTATACTCTAAAATCAGCCAGCAACAGACACTCATGAAGTCTATTTTGGAGGAAATTTCACACCTGAATTTGCAGCTGAGAAAGACTGTTTGTCAGGCAAAGTAGATGAATATCAGGAGTCCTTAGTTAACCTCCAAAATCACAGCAGATCCAACTCAGCCTAATCCAAAGCAGGACAGGTACTAGATACAAAATGTTGAAATATTTTGAGTTATTCACTTGGCACTATTTGCTTCTTATGGTATTGCAGGATACTTGGAGAGCTGCAACTGCTTCAGTGTAATACTAGTACATCCTTCCCGGTGTTGTACATTTCTAAAGGAAAGTGAATTGCAGCATATTTATAACTGGGAGGTATTATTTTTTCCTGACCATCTAAGAGTTCAGAAAATTTCATATTATGTATATAGGAGATAAGCTAATTAAAGTCTGATGTCACTACTTGCCAGTGTAACCATCAGCAATACCACAGCCAGGTGCTTGCTTGTTCTGTTTGATCTTTCAGTTTCTTCTGTACTGCCTTTGAAAGGTGTTTCTTCAGGGCCATTGTAGGGCTGCTGGAGACTCTGGACATTACGCATCCACACACAGTGCTGTGCATGTATATGTCCAGATCACTGTAGAGTTGTACCAACTGTGAGCAACCAGGCTGAAGTGTCCAGAGTCAGATCTGCTGTGTTTTGGCTGTAGGAACCTTTCCAGACAGGGTCTGGAATCGCAGCCCATGAAAAAAACCATCTGTTTGTGTTACTGACTATAGCAAATGACATTTTTCCACCAAAGCTGGCCACCAAGCAGGACATCGTGTTGCAGGAATCCGTTTGCAGTTCTCCTCAGGGGTTAAAAGACTTTAATCTCTTTTGGGTGAATTCAGAAAATGCATCCCACAACAGTTCTGTCTCCCTGCATAAGCTATGATCCTCTCAGAAATTATTGGAGCTTTCTCACCTTCTTTTCTACTGTCCTATCATTTTACAAGTCATCTTGATCATGAATTCTCTGTACATTCTTTCATGGTCTGGAGGGTTTAATGGAAAAGCCACAGGAATTAGTTCATGCTCCTGTGATTCTAGCAGTATCTTGCCAATGTAGTCTTTTCAACAGATATATCCTCTCCGCAGGTCCCAGGCTCTGTATCACAGTCACCTTCCGATGCCCCAAAGGACAACCTCTGCTTTTCCAGTTCCAGCTGGCACAAAAGCACACCACAGATAGACAGTCACCCTAGGCTGAAAGGGTGTAGTAGTAATTAAATTGCAGTTATGTGCTGAAAAGTGACAGTGTAAAAATGCCACTGTAGGTTTCTGTGTTTAGTGTGCTTCTTTGACTCCAGATGTACTCAGTTTGCCACTAAAAGATTATCTTTCTTAACCTGTGTCCTGGTTTCAGCTGGGATAGAGCTAATTTTTTTTTTTCCCCCCTTCTTAGTAGCTAGAATAGTGCTGTGTTTTGGATTCAGTATGGGATTTGATATGAGAAGAATGTCAATAATGTACTAATGCTTTTAGCTGTTGCTAAGAAATCGAGGACTTTTCAGTTTCCTATGTCCTGCTAGTGAGCAGATGTGCAAGAAGCTGGGAGGGAAGCAGTGGTCCCAAATTGGCCAATGGAACATTCCATATCATATAATGTCATGCTCAGTGTATAGATGAGGGTTGATTGGGAAGCTTACTCTGGTTTCTGGGATTGTGGTTTCAGGATTCTGCCTTCTCTGGGATCACTAGCTGGGAATGGGTTGGCTGTTGGTCAGCGGGTGGTGAGCAATCACATTGTGTGTTACTCATTTGTATTTTCTATTATTACTATTATTATTATAATTATTATTTTTCTTTTATTTTATTTCAATTATTAAATTGTTTTTATGTTACCTTACCTTTACCCCTCCAACTCTCTCCCCCATTCCCCAGGCTGGGGGAGGGTGAGTGAGCGGCTGTGTGATGTTTGGCTGCCAGCTGGGTTTATACGATGACAACCTGTCTCTTTTGCCAAGCCAATGTGAATCAGACTCAGGTCAAGGTCCTTTCTTCATTCCCTGCATTAATACTAGCAATAAAGGGCATAACTGGGCAAAATAGGTCTTCAGCAACACAGGTATCATCCTGTCACATCAGAATTTGTGCTCAGATCTGTCTGGCCAGCCCTAACCCAGTGCTTCCAGAACTGTTTACTGTAGAAGGTTCTACTTTCACTGGTGGTAGATCTGCAGGGATAATATGCAGGAACATATGCTTACTGCTAACATCAACATATGAAACTGATAAAGGAAGGAAGCAGCTTTTCTGGGCAACAAGGTGCCATTTCAACACAGCCATTTTTCTGCCTAGGATGGCACTTTCTATCAGCTCAGGCCCTAGGGCAAATCACTTTATGATGATGGTAAGTGAGCTGAAAGCCAATCTCAGTCAGCAATAAAATGACAGGATAGTATTAAGAAAGAACTAAGTGGTGATCTATCAAAAATATGGAGTATTTTTGACAAAAGATGTGATGTGGAAGCCAGAGGCTAGAGAGAAGGAAGTAATGAGAATGAAAAACTGGAAAACCACAAGACAGACAAGGAAAGATGAGGGAATCTAAAAGGGTTGGGTTGAGGAGAGCAAAAATAAGGACTAGAAAATCAACTGTAAAGAAAAGGAATAGGAAGTTAACATTAGAAACAGAAGACAGGGATCATTAGAAATTAAGAGAATGAAAGAGACAACAGTGATAAGAGGGATCACAGTGACAGAAGAGGAAACAAAAACATTGAAGGGGAAAGAAACAGAATTTTAGGGTAGACAGATTACAAAAAGAAGACTTCTGCATCACTCAAATGTGGAACCCTCCCTCTCCCAATACTAATGAAGTCTATCCCTGCTCATATAAAAAACAAAGAAAGCTAAACAATACAAAAAATAGGCTATTTATTTATGTAAGGGACAGAGGGGGTATTTTGCCTTAAGTTGCACTTCGAAGGCAGGAATAGTTTCATTTTAGGGCATCTTCAGGGCTTTTGTGCTGCAGCATTTAGCAATGTTGTAAAAAGGGTAATCCCACTGGCTGTTCTCAAGGGCACTTGATAGTGGAAGTTTCAACAAAGCAGAGTCATGGATATTTTGACTTTGTTATTTTCCTAGAAGACTTTCCTGGGGCGGTATGTAGTTTCTTCTTGACTGCCCACCATCCTTATTTTACTAATCTATCTATCTCGGAAAGACTGTCTACTAATGTTTATTTTGTGCTGTGAAAAGTCACTTCTTAATTCTTTCTCTTCATATACTAATCATCTTCTGCTTTGTTGAAAATATTATCTATACAAGTGAAGAGCTGATATACATTAGTCTTTGACACTTATCTTTTCATCTCAAATAATAATTTTATTATTCTACTTCATGCTCATAATCCATCTTCCCATTTATTTGAGCTCAGTCCTCCTCTCTGACTTTACACTTCAGTCATCCCATCTGAAAGAATTAAACAAAGCAAGATCTGACCTTATGTATGGTCTCCCAAAGGTGTATTTGCGTTGTACCAGGAAAGATTTAACTGTCTGGCTGCTGCTGTCACTACTGTCATTATATCATGGTGATAACTTCCTAAAGAGCAGATGCAGAACATATTCTGTCTGGACTTACCCAGAAAATTTATAAGTACAGTTCCACTCTATCTGGAATAAGTTTTAATCTGCATGCATCTCAATCTTCCCTGTGGCTGGTGCATAATACTCTTAACTGCTGGCTGGATTGTGCTTGTAAGATTTCAGACAATGAACAACACTCAACTAGAGTGGCACCATTTGAATGTTTCATGAGCAGGTGAATGTTGTAGGCAAAAAATACTTATATTACTAGCAGGCAGCAGATAATTGGGTGTATGTGTGTGGGGGTGAATGTCTGTAAAGGAACTTTCAAACTCTCGAGCTTGCCACTTACTTGCTGCAACTGGTATAAGATGATTATAAATTTTGTTAACAGCTGGACTAAAGAAGTGGCACATCCTGAATCCTCAAATTAATAGAGAAACGTGAGAGAACCACCCCTTAGGAGGCTGATCACATGTGCTTTTACACACAGATTGGGTCCCCAGAAAGAAGTGGTCTCAAAGAAGAAGTGGGCCTGGAAAAAGGTGCCTAAAGAAAAATGTTACCTGGATTAGAGCGGAGAAAAGAAGGAGAAGCTTCCTTCTTCCACTGCCATTCTAGACCACTGCCACAGTTAGGAGAATTATCATATCATAATAGGCTACACAGCTGTTACTATAGACAGGACCTCATACCTGCAGAACATTTTAAGAAAAACCTACTTTTGATTTGTTGAACAAGAACTGAGTTGGAAAAAGATAAGCTGGGAGACTGGAACACATTGGATTGTGGGTATGGGTTAGGGAAAGGCATCTGCTATTCCATATTCCCTTCCCCAGTTAAACATGTTTCTCCCCATCAGCATGTCTTAGGTTCTGCTGCAGTGCTGCGTAATTGCATTTCTCTATATCAGGCTCCCTTTCCTCTTGTTTCAGTTGTACTGCTGAGTTCTGACATCCCTATTTCAGTTTTCACACACTATCTTAAATAATCTCATAAGAATTTCATCGGTGACATGAACGTCTTCCCAGAATATATGTCAGTCTCACAGATCCTTTGCCAGGAAAGGCCATAAGGTTACCCCAAAGCAGTATTTCAAGCACCAAATGAAAAAATTGTGAAGTTACAGGAGGGAAAAAAACAAAAGAAAGTCAACACACACACATTAAAGAGGAAAAAAAGAGGGTTAGGAAAATAAATTGAAGGAGAGTGTGTGAGACTGATATGAAATACTGATTTTAAAAGTTAAATATTTTAGAGCCTTATCTGTCTGAACAGTAACCCACAGAAGTACAGCAATGTCCCTTGATATCCTGGCAGGAATGGGCAAGACTATGTGCCTTAGTCTCCCTTCTTCTCCAAGAGTTTCTGGTAGGTGTAATGTTAATGAAATAGGTAGTTACTCCCCTCCAGTCATTGTACATTTCCAAGCTAAAAGGAAAAGCTGAGTGAGAACATCATGCAGTCTTTGAAGCAGGTTTAGGCAGTTTATACAAGGATAAATACATCGGTTTTGTTAATACATACTGCCTTTTTACAGTACCTCATGTCAATGAACTTGGTATGGTTTATGAAGGTTCATCACCACAAATGTCATAATCTCGGCAAATCAAATAAGAGGTAGATAATGACTATCTCTATTACACAGGTGGCAAAGAAAAAAATTAATAACCTGGGGAAGGCTTTACAGTGAGTTAGAGAGATCAAGGAACAGAACTTGGCAGGCTAACTTTCTTCCCTTTAGCACCAGGGAACCAGCAAACAGAGATTAAGAACTGCTCACCATTCAAATTTAAAACGCCATACAGGACCTATTACATTCCTGGTGTTCTGCTGATATTCCTCCTTTATGGGTAATGGGGAAGCTTTCAAAACTTTAGAAAATTCCTGAGTTAGTTTTAATTTCATGGTAATGCCCTCTGCTGAGAGTACAACTGTGGCAGTACATGTAAACCGATTATTTACCTTTAGGCTTTCTAATGTCTTGTTGGGAATACATTTGAATTTTCTTTAAAATGTCCCATTTTCACTGGGCTATTCACTCAGAAGGCTGCTTTTGAAAATCCTTCTACATATTATTTTACATTTTAGTATTTCTTGAAGCATGTGGATAAATATGGCAAAATCACTTATAGTGAGATGTTCAGGGAGCTAAGCATGACAAGCCAGCTCTGAGACAAAGATGGGAAACTCCTCTTTAGTGACAGACAGAAGGATCAGGAATAAAGTAACTAGCCCAGAAAATGCCTGGCTGCTAAGGAAGCCTTTCAGTTCCTATATTTCTGTCTTTGAATATATCTTGATTTTAGCGGCTGCATAATTTTAATTTATTTAACAGTAAATTATAATTCATACAAAACATGCAAAATTTAAATATAAACCTTTAACAAATATGAAGTGTTAATATTTAAAATACTTTGTTTTTTAAAATGCAAGGAAAAAGTATTTCCCTTCACAGTCCTATCCCTTAATCAGGAAAAAAAATAATGTGAGAAAAGTAACAGATTTAGTACTTCTACTTGAAGAAATACCCACTCAGTCTTGCTTTTGGAGAGCAAGACAGCAAAACTCTGAAATTTTTCCATTTAGAAACATAAAGTAGGCTGCCCACAGTTAAGGTGTTTAAATACTTGCAGGGATAAACCCCATTCAGAATTGATGGTACTATGTAAGGAGCTCCTGTTCTTTGGCCATGTTATGTGATCTTTTATTAGGAGGTGACCTCACAGACCTGAGCAAAATAACCCAGAGGCCAGGGACTGGCCTTCATCCTCCTCATGACCAGATGTTATCTCCCTCTCTCATTGAGACTGAGACATATTGGCAAGGGCTGAAACTGTCAAGCTGTCAAGCCAAGTAATACCCATTCAGGAGATAAACAGAGAGCTTCTGTATCCAAGGCTGGCAGCATAGCACCAAATTCATTTCCAAATACAAGATTAAAAATAAATAAAAAAAAACCCTTCACAGGCATGTTTTGACTGTAAAATCCAGGATTCCCCACTGCTTCCCACGAACTGCATTTCATCTCATTCCAAGATCTACACATGGGATAGTTAATATCTTTTGCCTCAGCTGATATATGTATGAACTCAGATCTAATAAAAGATGTTTCAGAAATAGCACACATATAAAAGTCATTCTAGAACTGATTATTCCTAATTGACATATTATCCTGCCACTTCTGCAGAGTGGGCAACATATCTATTTCCTGTAATTCTGTAATTTTAAATAAAGGGTCCAGAAACGATCTTGCTCAGGGGCAAGATCAATAATTCTGCACTAGGAAAAGATAATAATAAATAGGAGAACAACTTCTATTCTGTATCACTTCCTACTTTAATTAAGACCAACTGGTCACTACTATTCACAACCGTGTTGTAGGTCTGGGGAGTAACAAAACAGATTTCTTGGGTCTTCATTTCTGGGCAGGAGTAGTTCTGAGTTTGGTCAGACACTAACTCCACATTATACAGTTGCTGGAGCACTCTCTGGGCTGCCCCTTAGACTATCCACTTGGTAATTCTCAGTGATAAGCTCTGAGTGCGAGCTTTTCTTTAGAATTTACCCAAGGTTCAGTTACTTGCTGTTTGGATGGAGCCAGCTGCATGTACTTTGCACAAATACCTCCCACTTTGCCATCTGTCATTAATCCTATGACAAGTATGAGAGAAACAAGATAGATCACTTCTGCCTGCCCCAAGGATAAATGAGATTTCTGTGCACTTTGAAGTCAGCTCTCCTGAGTTTTCTGCAGTCCAAGTGTTTGTACATCTTACTAGAAGCTCTTCATCACCATAAAAAAGCATGTAAATAGAAAGCTTCTATAACAGATCCAATAACACACACAGAATCTCTGGCCGTGTAAATTGGAACTACCTATTGATATCTATTTTTCTGCTAGTTCTACTTTCAAGCCTCATAATGCCAGGTCCTGCTCAGTCTGATGGCAGTGAGTCTGCAAAAGCTGAAGGTACTGCTGCTGTCCCATCACACTGTACCATTTCACACTTCAGGGTGAGGTCAGGAAGCCTTATTTTGTACAAGTTTGGAAACTGCCCCTGTAGAATTGTCTTCTCCACAGTTACTAAAGGTGGCACTCCAGTGTCTTGCATTCTGCATAGTCCTGTCCTACTCTTCCAAATGAGCATGGATGGAGGAAGAACATAACACTGACATTCTCTCCCACCTTACTGCCACCAGGACTAAGCTACAGGCCAAGGCACTATCTTACAGAATACTATAGACTCACACTCTGGCCCTGAGCTGGCAAAGCATTGCTTGGCTCAGCCCAACTGCACATGACTAGGTTCTCCTGTGCTCCAAAACCAGGTTGCATCATCCAGCTATTGATGGGGAATGTCCCCTGGCCTGTTCTATCTCTGGTACAATGTCCACACTTCATTTGGGAAAGCACTAGTCAGTGTGGGATAGCAATACAATACTTACCTGCCAACAGTTTAAGTGTGTGGATCGTAACAAGGCAATACACAAACCTAGACTCTCTGGTGCCTGTGTAGTGATTGATATAAGCATAGTCTCAGATGTGAAAGCATGGATCCTTCTGATCTGACCTAAGTGGGCATAGTCTGCTGGTTGGGCAGTATGAGACTTGTATCAGTCATAAAAATGCTTGCCATGTGTCCTGATCCAAAGATATGATCCCAAGAGCGAGATTAAGACACAAATGAGGTCAAATGCTGTATACCCAAAACAGGTTTTTATTATTAAAAAAGTGAAGAGGGGTAGCGATAGGACAGAATGGAAGGAAAAGTCAGGAATAAAAACAAGCATGCGGGATAGAGTCGCAAGAATAGTCACCACCATGGATCCAGTGGCATCCCGTTGGTCCTCAGTCTTCAGTTCTTCGGTGGTGGTTGCACACAGATCTGGCTTCGATGGTGGATGCACACCGAGCAAAGTTTTCTGTTGCCTTTTTAAGTTCATCATATCCGCTGATTAGTATATCTGCCCACCTTTAGGTTTTTTTTCTCTGGTCATACAGGTTTTTGCTGCATCTGGCTTCTGGAAGCAGCTTGTCCTTGAGGTTTGCATAGACACAAGCACACTTTGAGATAGTCATATGACATTTCAGTCTCTCACACCATGTTACTGGGTTGCTGTATTTCCTCTCTTTCCCCAAATGTTATTAACTCTGAGGGTCATAACTAGACTGCAAAAGCACAGAAACAAAACCATTTGATGGGATTGGTGAAAGAAAAGAGGATAATTTCATTTTCAAATGGAAAGATTTTTTTTACCCCCATAGTGAGAGCCAGGGACTGTTTGACTGTGAAATTCATCACACCATTATTGTATTAATGATGAAGAAATGGCAAGTATATAATCCAATGGTCCCAAAGTATAGGGCAAGCAATTAGTAATGTGCCCTGGGGATGCTTCTAGTGGAAGACCACAAAGAGAAGGACAAATCAATGAAAATTGCTTCTGGCTGATAACTCACAGCTGCTGAGCTTAATCCTCCATCTGTACTGTGCAGGCAAGAGCTGAAGCAATAAAAGGCTGAGGATGGGACCTGAACAATAGCCAAAAGCAAGGGTTCTCTGGGAAGTTCTGTGTTCTGCTCAGCCTGAGGAATGTTTTCTTTTCTTGGATGGTATTCTTGAAATAAAACCTCCTTTCTCGCTATGACAAGACAACTGGCTTCATGGTCATTAGGCTGAGTCCTTTAGTAGCATCCACAAAATTTAATGTTTGTTTAGCTATCAGTGAGAACATACTGTCTAGAGAGGGTGCTATTTCCCTACCCTTCCCCATGTGTGAGACAAGCTACATTTGCCTAGTTATCTTTCCATCTGTCAAATTCTTTAGCTTCTAACTGCAGCTTACAACAATTGCATGTTTTTATGCCTTTCCTTTAAATTTGTCGCTTATGTATCAAGTACTGTTAAATAGTTGGGCAGGGTAGTGTTTTTTAAGCCTGCTGACAAAGGTATAACATCCAATATCAGGAAAATAGAGTCAGATATATTATTGAAATAAGATACAATTTTTAGCAATGAGAGTAAGTAAAAGCTGGAGTAATTTATCAGGGGATGGGGATTTGCAACTGCATGGAATGTTTAAAATCACATTCAATACTTTTCTAAAAAACTGGCTTAATTCCTACTTTTGAAAAAGATCTACAGCTTGTATATCCTGAAGATCTGGCTAGGAAAAAATAGCACATTCCCTTCTGGTCTTAGTATCTACATATTTATATGGCAGCTAAAATTGGAACCTTTATTTTTAAACTCCATGGAAAGATAGCATTCACAACAAAATACTTCTATGTAGTCATTTATTGTCTCAGCATTGCCTAAGAAATAACATCTCAGCCACCCGTATATTTTTTATTGTCATTAGCATTGAATGTCACAAATGAGGCCTTGAAACTTCGTAGTCCTGCAATCCATAGTAAATGAAAATATAGATTTACTTTGGGGTTTTTGATGGGCTTTTTTTGTTTGTTTTTTTGAGATCTAGATTTTCAAACATTTCTTTACAAGGCTAGAAACATACTTTTAGAAAATGAAGACCAACATGCTTACTGGGATTAAAGGAAATCAGAAACTGTGAATTTATGATAAACAAAAATGCTACAAGTCTCCAATACTGCTTGTGATAGGCCACAGTAATTTTTTTGATTCTTCCCTTATTAATGCTATATAGACTTCATAAGGTGGTTTCAGTTCCAGTTATTGCATTGATTTTTTTTCTTTAACCAAGCTTACTTAAAACATTGGCAGAAAGATAACTTTAAAATATTTTCAGTTCAATATTGTTAAACAATTAGTCTTTTAGTGTGGGACTTGTCTTCATTTCAGTTAACCCACTTCAGTTCAAACCACACAATAAAAACTTTGGACAATAAACATTGTGTTACATTTGTGTAGTAAAATAAGTATTCAGCAAGGCTGTTCATGTTTTCAGGAGTGGTTATTTTGATATTCTAGAATGTACAGGAAGGCAGTAAGATATTTGCATTAGTCAAATAAGGCAAATACCCTTAAGAGAAATATATTTCTCACGCTATGTAAGAAAAGCATTTATTTTAATGGCATACTTCTGTAGCAGAAGTTAAGTGTGGTGATGAGAATCTCAGAAGCTGATAAAGGAGGATCAGACTGATCATTAAAATGTTTTAAATATTTCCCTACTATAGAGATTACAGGCCTCAAGTGGTAAAGAAAAATGGTTACAGTTTTAGCCTGTCAAATTTCTCTCTTATCTGAAAGATATTTGGTGAATATACTTTGAAATCTCCTGCAAGCAGGAGTTGTGCATCCTCTAAGAAACTTATTCTTACAGATAAGAAGCCAAGTGCACATCAGAGGTGATTAACGAGAAATGTATAATCTCTTCTAGCGATGCAGGGGGCAGGTAGAGGACAGTGCAGCAAAAGTGTATGGAAAAATAGTCATGGGGTCTCTCAGCATGGCAACCTGCACATGCTAGTGCCACAGCCAGCACTGTTGCAATGCCTGCCATTGCTAACACCCTCCACGAAATTGCTACTGACACCACCACGCTACTGTAGTCATCAGTCCAGCTCTCCCAATCTAGTAGCAGTGCAATCAGCACACCTTGAATTTGAAATCTTCAGCGTTTTCTTGTTTCTCAGCTTATACCCATTCTCAAACAGCATCCTTGTGCAATCTGTTCTCCTGCATACACAAACAGTATTGCTGTTGTAACTGTAATCAAAAGTAATTATTATTCCTGCAAATCATTAAGAGCACCACTGCCATGACCATCCTGGCAAGTAGTTGCTATTAATACCACTTACCTTCACATCCACCAACACTTACAGAGTTTAGAGCTGCATTTCTCATTCCATAGAGCTTTTGCCTTCAGTGATCTATTCCTTTCAATTGTAATTCTTTTTACTGCATTTGCACTGGACTACAGTCTAACCACATGAGACAGTTATGCATGGGTTAATTTACGAGTTCTGATGTGCTGCACAGTTTCCAATATCTAGGCTAGCTCATTAAAGACAGAATTGGATATCGTTGCACCACCGTGCAGTGTGCAATATAGACAGTTTAAAAAAATAAAAATCATGCACTGCAATATGGCTTAAACACATACCTCCCAAATTTCCTGCAATACTACAAAAAATTACAGTATTAAGTATATGAAACAGCCACTAAAGAAATCCTAACTGTGAAGTTTTATGTCTATACTTGGAGGTTAAAAATGAAATAACTGTTATCAGTGTCAAGGTGTTATGTTCTCTGACTCTAAAAATTACATTCCACAGGTATATATAAGATCTGCCACATAGTCTATACATTCAAGAGCATGTTCTGTCCACCAGCCATCAAATGGCAATGAAAAAGCTGAAGTGTAAAAGAAAATCAACATTTTCCTTAAAAATGTTAAACTTGCTGCTGGTTAGCAAGTTCTATACATTTTTGGTATCCAACTGATAACATAATGAAGCTTCATTTTCAGAAGTCTGGTGTGGAAAACAGTAAACACAATCTTCCAAAAATTTCCATGAGACAATCCCCATTCACCTTAGACAATTTAGATTATTATTTTCCAGGTTTGTATTATTTTCTATGTTCTCCAAAAGTATTGTCTCAGAAATTATCAAAGATCTTTGAAAAATGTTTTGTTTTTTTTCCTTCAGGGACATTTATTTTTAACTAGCTGGCATTTATATATATATAAAAAAAGGAATGTTAGTTTTGAAAACCATTCTTTCCAAAGCCAACAATCAAATTGAAAAATGCAACTAAGAAGTTTTGCCAGAAAATTATGGGGATCTTAATTTATTTCCCTCGGGGTATGAGGAGGAAGCAACAAAAAACTAAAATCAACAACTCTTTCAAGCTAAGTAATATTTTTATGAAAAGATGTGCTTTAGGTGTGGAATCTTTTTCACCTTAGAAATGATGTTGAAAATTTCCAGTAATTAATAATGTGTTTGCATAATTTGTATAGTCTTCCACTTCTCTTTTCTTAATTTCTGCTTTATTACCTTGTTATGAAATATATCAGAGAACTCCAGTCCCAGCTGTCTGCAAGGTTACACATGTGTGGAAAGAAACACCTCTCCTTCATATATCTTCCTCTACGTACATGTACTATGAAACCCATGCTTCTCCTTACACCATTCTTCTACCACACATCCCTTTGTTTCGGCCTCTAACTCCATATTCCCACTAACTTCCATATACTTGAGTGTCCAAAGCATAGACATATGTCATGGTTTAACTCCAGCAGCAACTAAGCCCTACGCAGCCACTCCCCAGTGGGATGGGGAGGGGAATCAGAAAAAAAACAAGTAAAACTCATGGTTTGAGATAAGAACAGTTTAATAACTAAAATAAAATAAAATATATTGATGATAATAATAAAATATAACAACATATAACAACAACAACAATAATAATGGTAATGAAAAGGGATCTAACAAAAAGAGAGAGAAAGAAAACTGAAGGAAAAAGAAAAAAACAAGTGATGCACAGCACAATTGCTCACCATGTGCTGACTGATGCCCAAGCAGCAATCCGCTCCTCCCAGCCAACGCTCTCCCCCCCAGTTTCTATACTGGGCATGACTTCCTATGGTATGAAATAGCCCTTTAGCTAGTTCAGGGAAGCTGTCCTGGCCATGCTCCCTCCCAGCTTCTTGTGCACCCCCTCGCTGGCAGAACATGGCAAACTGAAAAATCCTTGAGATAAGCACTACTTAGCAACAATTAAAACATCAGTGTGTTATCAGCATTATTCCCACACTAAATCCAAAAACACACTGTACCAGGTACTGAAAGAAAATTAACCCTGTCCCAGCTGAAACCAGGACAGCATACTACTGTCTTCTGCTGGGCAGGACCATGATTACTTACTGGTATAAACCTAAAACCATTAAAACTACAATGGATTTCTTCTTAATACAGTTAAAACTAAGCAATGAAGTTCTGCAAGCTAAACTCATCTTGTTATAAGATCAAAGTTCATCTTGACAATATCAAATGTGTAATTCTTTCCATTCTAAAAATACGTATTTTTATCAGGAAGCTGGTCCTGTAACGCCTGTTCACACAGCACACACCTTCCACAGAAAGTCTTAGATTCTACATCTGCCATTACGTTGGGTCAGACTTTGGGCATGCAAGGGCAAAACCAGACAGGAGATGCGGCAGAAGTGTCTTACTGACTCATGAGGAGAAAAAAGAACAAAACCAATAACCCATAGACAAATTTTTCACCATGTTTTTTTTTCTGCCCTGCCACCCAAACTTCAAAAGAGCACACAACCCTTCTCTGTCCCAGCTCTCCAATCCCAAGAGGAATGCTTCTGCCAATTGTTGCTTTCAAACTAGATTGCACAATGTGGTTGTCTTCTCATCACTTTGACCAACCTGGCAATTCTCTGCTCATTCTGATACTTTATTTAAAGCTTGAGGAATCGCTTTGTGGGCCTTCCCTTTTTCTGATTAAACAAAACACAGGTTTAATGTTAAAGGTGTAAAATCTAGATATGATCGTATATCTCCTTCCCTAAAAGGAACTTGATCACAAGGATGGAGCTTCCAGTAAGTTAGGAAGTAAAATGACATCATGTTGCTTGGCACATTTTTGTAGTATATTTGTATTATGTAATAAATGTTTCCAAGCATGTTGTTCATGCACAGTAAGGATGGGACAAATTGATTATGCAGATCTAAGTAAATTGGGTATTGTCTGTGATCTAGAACCAAGGCTCATATAATGACAGTACAAGAATTTCTCAAAGCTTATTCTTCTGCAGGCGATGAAAAAAGTTTTAGCTGCTCACTCTCATTGTGAAATTTCTTCCAAGTCTGAATAAGGACAAATCTGGAGTGTGTATATCTTGATGATGCTAGTTACACAGATTGTCAGAGTACTTTCCTTTACCCTCCTAATTCAGGTACTTTTTTAAATGAGGTAAAACCAAGAATAAATGCGGGAAGACTATTTTTTAATTCCACAGTCCAAGCATTTATCATTATAATTTTGGATTCAAACCCATATCCAAAGTTAAAGCAGACAACTGGTAATTCCTGAATATATCTATTCCCATCATTGCCATTGATTTCTATGGGATCCTGAGAAGGTCACTTCACTTTGCACCTGTTGCCTCATTTCTAAATATAATTATAAAGATAAATTAAAAACTAGTATTGACCACAGTATCAGAGGTATTGACCTTAATATACCGACATGTCAGTAAAGAACCCAAATATGGTTCTTGTTTCCAGGACTCCCAGAGGGGGAAAATTTGACAGGATTTATCTTAGACTGCTAAATCCCCCACTGCCTTTGGAAGGAATCAAATTCCTGTTCTGAAAGCAGCTTATCTGATCCCAAAGCACCATTTCTTTCCTGTTTTTAATTGTCTAATTATGTTTTTTGAAGGACTCCAACAGATGTTTTTGTACTGTAGTAACATTTCCACAGAGTAGTATTTAACGTGTTACACTGCAAGTGATAAGCTTCCCAACTCTTTATTTTTTAATTCATATAACATTCCTATTTTCATGCTCCCACCTCTAACTTCCACATTGCCATCAGGGCCAGAATTGCTCTAATAATTCACACTGACATTACAGATACCATTAAGTCTACATACTTCAATGAAATTGCCTCTTTGCTGTCTCCTTTATGGCTTATAAAGATTCCTCATGGCTCACAAAATCCTATTTTGTTGTGGAATCTGTTGCATTGTCCTCCACAAACCATATCCAAGGCTAAAGTGATTTTTTCCATGAATCTTCATGCTGATACCCAATAAGTGTTACACAGAACAATGAATGCTTTTTATTTCCTAAGTTTTGGCCTCTCATGCAATTGACTCCTAAATGTCACTATAATTCGGTGCTGATCCTCAGTAGTGAGCATAAATACAACTAAACAGTAATTGTGCAATGTGGCCATATGGAAATATTAATGAACAACTGATTCTGCAAGAATGAACATTCAGGGCCATCTGTATGAATTCTTTAACATACAGAAGCACTCTGCATGGAAAATAAAAGGAAAGTGCAGATTCTTCAGCATTCGTCAAGATCATGTATTTTTTTCTTCATTCTTTACCCCCTCCTGCAGGATGACGATGACCTTGTAAAATATTCACCCAAAATGAGAAATAATCGATTTGGGATAGTTCTGACTTTCTTAGCCACTAATGTAAAGCAGATGAGAATGAAGGAACAGTAGATGCCCTTTCCCAAGTGCAACATAAAGTGACTGGATATTGTACCAATGTAAGGTCTTTCCAACTCTGCTACTAAGTAAGATAGAGGTCACTTCAGAAATATTAGGCAGAGGAGACTCAGAACTGTATTTCCTAGAGAACTGGAGTCAGGTCTGGCCTGGGCACCTCAGAACCTGGAAACTATAATACTGACATGAATTTGGGGGTGTGATGTAACCAATAGGGAAGGAGAAATTGATGCATTAGGGAATTTGTCTTTTGGATAGTCACAACAGCAGGAGAAACAGATCACTGACATGCATTTTGATAAGGGGAATATTTTATTCACTGCTTAAGATATGTTGACTTTACTCTTTTATGAAAGATAGACACAGTTTGTTTTACTTGGGGGTTTTGTTTGGGATTTTTCTTTGTTTTGTTGGGGGTTTTTTGTTGGGGCTTTTTTTGGTTTGTTTGTTTTTTTTTTTTTTTAATATTACAGAAATAACTTTAAAAATTCCCTTCTTAAATCACCTAAAAGGCTAATCACAACCTCATTTTCCATTCACAGTGCCAGAGACCTGAAAATGTTAGCTGCCTAAATCAGCCTGTATACCTTGTTTATAACAAGACTCGTATTTGGAGGCATGCTCACTATAGGTTCCAATCCTTACCTGGAGTTCAATCATGAAATGCTTTAAAGCATCATAAAGGAAATATTTTTTCGTTTAAATTAGAAAGTTTAAATTTAAACAGTTATTAAAAACCTATTTACACAGTCTTCTGTTTTCAAAATGAAATAGAGGAGAACACAGTTATCTGAAAACCAGTGAGTGGAAGGATAAATTAGATTTCTGAGAGACATTCCATTTTAATAGTCCCATATGTTTTTAGTTACATAGGTATGTATTTTTTATGATGTCATCTTTATCTTAGAAATTCTCCTTTAATCTATTCAGTTCTGCCTCTCAGGACCTGGCCTTTTTCCTCCCACTCTGAGGTTTCATAATGCTTTTTCAGCCATTATCTTTTCACTTAAATAATCCCTCATTTTCTGATTCTCAGAAGCAGTGTCTCAGATGAATGTCTAATCCTGGCTACTGCCTATAATGACTCCCCAGGATAAGTAATCATCTGAGCTATTTGACATCCACTTATGTTGACCTTACTGGGACAGTAGAAGGATAGCATGTTGTGCCTCCTAACTTTACCAGCTATGTCTTCCTACACAAAATCCTGCAGACTTTTATAGTATGGGGAACACTTGCTCCCAGAAATCAGATCCGAGTCTTTAAAGGAGTCTTTGGGTTCCTAAACCTAAAATATCACTCAACAGGAAATAATTATTCACAATTGTCTTACCACTCAGGACACATGAACTCTACCTGGACATTTTATTAATCAATATAGATTATCATTCCACTAGCATATGTTCAGGCATGACACCTACTTCAGCCTCCTCTCAAGTAACACCCACACAGAACAGGCTGGCAAAGATCCAATATCCTTTTATCCTTTAATGCAGAACTCCACACTAGTGGTTCAGTAACCACAATAACTAACTTCTACCAAATGAAGCTTACCCACCCCCCCCAAATCCTTCTACAATATTCTTCTCCACTGTCCTTTCTGGATAGCTTCCAGTATGTCATCTTATCAAGTGTTTTCCCTGCAGAAACTCAAGAGTTTCCAACACTCCGTCTATAGCCTCTGCAGCAGCTGTTTCTTACACCCTGACAACCATCCCACGATTACTAGTTGCCACAGAACAAGCCCCGCAATTCATATGTCCTGGACTCCAGAATACCTCTGCTCTGAATCAAAGTGGGGAACAGAACCATGCTGATTCTACCTACAACATGTCAGAGCACACCTACAGTTCCCTTATGCTCCAAAATATGATGGCAAGAGTTTATTATTCATATGATTCTCTGGTGAACGTCTGTTTGCAGAAGGGCAAGGGGTTTACCTGTTCAGAAACCCATTCAGAAATGTGGACATTCATATCTGCCACTTATTTTAATCCTCTCCCTTTTCCTGCGTAGAAAGTTTCAGCTTTCTAATAAGGCCTTCTTCTTTAGAAAGGAAAGAAACAACACTCCAAATGACTTAAGTGATCTGTTGTACATCATTAGCAGCCAAAACAAGTACCCTGAAGACATTTGTCAGAAGCAGAGACTGTGCAGATTGCTGGACACTCATATTTGAAAACTAAAAACTTCTAGTGAAATCAGGATGATCTAATGAGCAGCCACAACTGGGAGAGAAGGAACACATTAATACATGTAAAGTATCAAATAATTCTGTCAACTCTTACTACATGTTTTGAAATATATTTTAAAAAGAAATCTACATAAAGTTTTGTACAAGATCCTCAGCTATATATCAGAAAATCTCCGTTTAGCTGAAGAGTTGAAGTTGTTCATTAGTATTTACTAACGTTCTTTTGATAGTCAAAGGCACCAGTTAAAATCTGGACCGTGTTAATATGAGTTGATTTTCTGTACCAAATAGGAACCAAATCCTGGAAAGCTTTTTCAAGGGGCAGTCATGACATTGAGACTTAGAAATGCTCATTAGCTCCTAGGAGCAGACACCAATCAGTTGTAGAAAAGCAGAAATACCAATGGTAACAAGAAAGGGAAACCAAAGTAATGATGAAGAGGAAATGTCCAAAAAAGTAAAGAAGAAATGGCAACTGAGAAACACATGTTGAAGAAAGAACAGTAAATGCAACACACAGTAAAAGAGTGACTCCCATTAATGTGCAGAGCAAGGGCTAGTTGTTGGTAAACAAATCAAGTTAGGGAAAATACATCAGTTTAGCAAACATGGTAATGTGAAGTATTATCTGATCTAGAAACTGCTAAGAATGATTTACAGTAAAATAAAATCAAGGGCTTAGGCTTCTAATGGTTGAGTGCTCAAGTGCCTCACACTGATGTGCCTGGACTCCAGGACTGAACCTAAACCCGTATGTTAGAGCCTTCACTCCCTGGGCTGTGTTTGGGAAATAGGAAGTGTCTTGCAATGAAGAGCCAAAGCAGCCAGCAGCCCAAGCTGTTAAAGCTGAGGAGTAAACTCCCCAGAGGTTTCTTCTATCCTTTCTGTTACAAGTGCATTACCCTGAAGAAATGAGACCTAGGGCCCAGAGAGAGAGAGAGTGTGTGCGCTAGAAGAAAGAACATGATTATAGACTAATAGCTAAAACACCAGCTTTGGAAGAGAGATCAATCTCCAGCCTGTTTCCAGAAGTTCATTTCCTTCAAACAATACACACATGAGCAAAAAACCAACCCAAACCAAACCCCTTGCTTTTGATTGCTATTCAATATCTGGACAAAACTCTAGATTTGCTAGTGTCTTTCAAATGAGACAAATTTCCTTTGGAGTGATTTCTGTAATGGAGAGCTTAAGTGCCTCCAGAGTGACGTGATGACTGGGCAAGTCTAAGTGTAGGTGCACACATTATGCTGCGAGTGCCTATAATGTCATGTACTCAATCCTGCCAGTAGTAAGTTCCTTAGGCAGTTAGACTGTTACTGTGAAATGCTCAGTAGCTGGAGCTGAACTCGTAGCTCAAGAGCCATGACTGGAGGATGCTGAGGCTGCTGTAACTTGATGATGCTGTCAGCTGTCAGAAGAGGTTTGCATTGGAACGAAGGATCACCGGGGCAGAGCAGTGGAGCTCTTCTGTACCTACTGTCTAACATTCAAGTCACCTTTGCTCCATTAAAGATAGCAGGGATGACTCTTTAATTCTCTTTTCCCTCTTTTGATTTATTCTATTTAGTAAATGGATGGGCTATACTCTCTTCTCAGTGAACATTATGTCAGCTTTGACATGTTATGTACTTTATGAGATGATATCTGTCTTTAATGGGCACAATGAATTTGATTCTGGCTTGATTTGATTTACCCAGGTGATTTATGTGGTGATGATCCAACATCTGAATGATAGATCTGACAGGAAATCTGTCCCCTTGGGGCAAACATGGGCTGACCGATAGATGCGGGTGAAAATATGATTACCAGATGTATTGCCAGGCAGTGAAGCACTCAAAACTCTTCGATCCATTAGTATCCCTTAGCTCAACACCAGTACACTTACAGTAAATCCCCAAGCAGAATGGATATTTTCCACTATCTTAGCTATAACAAAACTGCAAGTCAACAGCAATATGGGAGTTAATTCATAACAACTTAATATAACCCAATGCTCAGGATGCCCTGAGCATACAAAATAAGGCTTGAAGTTTCATGTAAATAATCCTCTCAAGTACTTTCACTCTCACAGTCTACTCAAGGTTACCATTAAAGCAATATGTCTTCTCTGCTTTTTCAACCATCCACAGTCTGATGATATCAAGAATTAATGAAAAGGATTTGGGTGTACCATGTAACACAAAACTACTTTCAGCCAAAGAGAAAACAATTTTATTAACAACACCTATACTGCTTCCTTGTTATCAGAATGTTCCAAACTTCAAATGCAAAAGTCAGGGTTTTAATTATGGAGTCCTACGCATAAGGCATAAGTTTCAAAAGTCTTTGTTTTAAGATGATTTTTAAACAGAGCTGCCTGTCTTTTTAAACAGAGGTGTCTTTTCATCTAATACTCTCTTTTCTGATCTGCTTTCTTTTGAGGTTTGCTGAACTATTTGAATCCATTTATCTCTGTAACACCCATTATGTTCAGAAAATTAAACAGCTTGCAACTAGCTTTTAGATTTCAAATCCATTCAGTGGGGAGAAGGCTGCATACTATAAAGAATAGAGAAGTCATACACGATCCATTTTTCTCCTGCTGGCTATCACATCTGCAGCAGCAGCAGCACTCCACTTTTCTTTCCTTCCATCTTTACATGACACTGTATAATTTTGTTATGTCACAAATTGTAGTCAGGTTACTAGTTGCTAGTGATTTGTGGGAAATACTCTGTCCTAGGATAGAAAGTAATGGGGGATTTGCTGAGAATGGGAAGAGATTTTTTTGTTCCTTCAATTTCGCTTTGTACCTTTTATTTCTGAAGATATGACAGTGACCAATATTTGCTGAATACTGTCCCATGTCAGGGAATAATTCAGGTTGGAAGAAATCTCTGGAGGCCATCTGGTACAAATTTCTGCTCAAAGAAGGGTCAGTGATATTTAAAACTCTGCAAGAATAGAGAATGCAGTCTTTTGGAGCAGAAACTGCTGTTCTGACATAAAAGATCTTTTCCACTGTAGAAAACATCCTAAACTTAGAGGTAAGACTTCATTCAGTCAAAATTAAACAGATATTTGCTTTTCCCATTACCTGCTCCCTATTACTCTTTCTTCTCAGCCTTCCACTTTCATCAAAGCCAGCCTGAGGGAAGTATTTTGGGGAAACAAATATTAGTCAGTACCAAGCCACATATGGTCCAGTGCACAGGTTTCTGCAGGCAAAAGGTTTAATTGTTTATGCATTTTAAAACTGAAATTAATAAGCTTAAGAAAAGTGAACTTCTCACTCCTCCCCTTGCTCCAGCTTTAGACTGACAGTTCAGGTTCAATAATCTTATCTACTTTAGTTTATCCAAAATAACTAATACTTTTGTTGTAACAAGGCAAAAAATGAAAATATGAATGTTAAGTGAAAATGTAGAATCATAGAATTGGTTTGGCTTGGAAGGGACCTCAAAGATCATCTAGTCCCAATCCCCCTACCATGGGCAGGGACACCTTCCACTAGCCCAGGTTGCCCAAAGCCCCGTCCAACCTGGCCTTGAGCCCTTCCAGGGAGGGGGCAGCCACAGCTTCTCTGAGCAACCTGTGCCAGGGCCTCACCACAGAAATAGCAGTCTAGAATCTAAAATACAGGTCTGAATTCAGTGAAGAACTGCCACACTCAATATTGTCCCTTCTTCTCTAACTGAATTTTAACAAGTCACAGTCACTCCTTGCATCAGTTTCCATACCCATCAGAAAACATGGTACATCCAAGCAAGTGACTTAACACAGAGACTGTTATAGCATATGGGTTCTATATTGCTGATATAGAATCACTGTCTTTCACTGAAATGGGTTTCAGTAGCAGACAAACAGCTTGGAGATCAGTTTTGTTTCAAAAATGTAAATGCCAGGAAATAAATCTTGTAAAAATAGGGGAAACTCTGAAAGTTCTGACTTGGAATGTTTGGTCTTTTAATTTCAGCAACCAGCCTGCATAGACAGAGGGGCTGGCTGCTGCTAGTTCATTATGCTTTCATATGATAGGAGAGGAGAAAAAAATAATCTACAGTGCAACAGCATCCACATGAACACTCTAGTAAGTAGAGATAAAGAGCTCCCAAACTCCCAGCTTATTTGGAGAATTGGCCCTAGAGAAAAGCATTGTTTCTACTGGACTGGCCAATCAGGGACTGATACACCAGACAGAAGAATACAGAAAGTTAATGAAAACTCAACTGAGTAAATGGGAACCCCTACGTCTGTATCAAGATTTTTTAAAAATCAGTACCAAAACTCAGACTGCCTAATCTTCACACACCTAAGTAACTAGAAGGTGTGAGAGATGAGAAACCAGGCCTGTGAGAAACTAAGAAAAACAGAGAGAAAGCAAAAGTTGAGGCTGATCAAAGAAATGCCTCAAACACTCGCAAGACAAAACTATGAGTCACAAGGTGCATTCTGTGGAGGTCGAAGCTGATAAGGCTGCCTGAATAACACAAGATGGGGCTGGAGGAGGGAGCCCTGTGAAGACAGGACGGCTCTGCTCTGGTGCACCTGGCCAAAACTTCAAGGGCCATCTGTCCGGTGAATGACCTTTGCTTCATTATCCACGAAATGCATATTAAAGTTAACACCCCTCAATATGCTAACGAGGGCTAACATGATCATGCTAATTACATCATCCCATGAAACACCTTACCCCTCCCCGTACATGGGATACGTAGGTATGTGGGTCGACCTAGGGGACGGACCCAAGGAAAGTGGGTATAAATCAAGAAGGGGAGCAGGGGGCCTGGGGCCAGAGAGAGAGTGCAGTGAAGTGAAGAAGATGGATGCCAGGGAAAAAGACGGATGTCCCCTGTGCCTCCTGGAAACCTCACCAGCAGGATCAGCGCAGAAACCCAGACCGGTGATCTGTATTTCCCCATTCCCTCTATCTCCCTCTTTTCCCTTTCCTATTAAGAAATGCAGGGCATATTATATTGCTTGCCACAACTTGCTATATACTTAACCAACTATCATGTGTTCAATTAGTACATTGTGAGTAGTTAATAAATGTTTGGACTTGGAGACTTGTTGTCTGCTCCATTGGGGATTTGTGAATCTGAGTCACTTGTCCCCCTCGTCTGAGCGGGACGTGACAGAAGGTGTTTCAAAAGGACTGAGAAAGCAGAGATTTCCCACTGGGAAAAAAATGCTGCTCAGTTTGATGCTTAAATAAAGAGCCTAAGTTTCCCTACATATTTTTTAAAAATATCCATGGTTGACTGAGGAATACAGAAAGTTACTTTGCTAGTTAAAGAGCATTTGTACATTCAGTGAAATTGAAATGCAGCAAGTGACAAATAAAATGAACTTAATAAAATATTTTAGTTTTTATGACACTGCATAGTTAAGTTACAGAACTCACTGCCACAAGAAATCACTGATGCCAAAAGCTTAGGACTCTAAGTAGGACTTCACATTTATATGAAAAATTAAGACATTCACAGTTGTATCAGGTAGTAAGAAAAATAACTTAAATGGTTTATAAGCCTTCATGTGTCAGGAAACAAGCAAATCTTTAACTGTTGAGAATTAGGAAGAAGCCTTCCATGTGGGCAGGTTATTCTGTAATTGCCCACCTTGGGGTTTCTTGCACTTCTCTCTGAAGCATCTGGTACTGGCTATTAGCCAAGGCAGATGGATGACAGGTCTGATTCATAACAGTAGTTCTTAATCTAAAATGCAGTGTAATCCTTTTTACTTTGTTGAGAATGTTATAAACTGAGGATACAGAAACCTATATCACAGATGTTTTACCTATAAAAATGAAGTGCTACTGGTTAATCTCAGCCCTCCAAGGCAGTATTAGTAACGTATATATTAGCTATCCCTTTAGTCAAGGTTAATTACCTTACCGGTATTGTCCAGTAATATCAATCTCAGCAACCTAATGTTAGTTTGCAGTCCTGCATTATGATATTGCCATTGCTAATAACAGGCCTTGGAAGACCACAGGCTTTGTAAGTTTGCAAAGCCTCAGGACTAGGGCTTGTTAGGCTTGCTTTGTTTGAACCCTTTCCATCCTGCCTGAAGCTTTGTTTTGCTTGATTCAGCTGTAACTGCAATAGGCTTGGCACTGGAGACCACACAGCTATAAACAACTCACCAGTGCTTAAAGAAATTAAAGAAATGCAGACCTGGGAATGGACAAAACTGGTGTTAGGGCTAACAAAGAGAAGAAATAGTATCTAAACCACATAAAGTGTAACATATATAGTAAATTCAGATATATCGTGGAGCTGCAGAACAATGAGTAGTGAGCGAAAATGTGTGTTAACGTACAAGAATGACCCATAGCAGATGATGGGCAGAGGAAGAAGAAAACATAAACATGAACATCATCGGTCTCCCAGTAAAGGGAGACCTACCCACTTACTGGCCACTCACCACAGCATTATCCATTACACACAAGAATGAAACCACTGATGATAGGACTCAAAGGAGCAGAGGAAGGATGAGCACAACAGCAGGAAAATGGGGTAGAAAATAAGAAGTGTGCATGTAAGAATTTTGACTGTATTATTTGCCTAGTTTTCTTTTTTCTGTAATAATGAACAATGATTCTTTGATTAGGCAGTCAAGATTTCCTTCAATAAGTTTGTAGTTTTATGTATACATCAAAATAATTTATTGTGCAATATATACACACAACATACAATTATTGTGTATACGCACACATTTTTATCCATATTAAATGTGTCATGGACCACATGAGTCTCCTCTTTGCTCATGAAAGAAGATTTTGACCATGACACAAGGTCTTTATACCCTTTGTATATCAGTCCTGAAGAATATTTTTTAAAGCCATCATAAGGGATGGAGGAGAAGGAGACAGAAAAAAAGAGGGGTAGGAGAGGAAGAATGGGAGCAAGAAAATGGGTACTAGCCCATCACATAATTTTCCCAACCTCTTTAAGTTGTCATTTTCTTTCTCATAGTTTCCAGATATTAATGTCACATGGGAAGAGAGCTAATACACATTTATCTGAGGATGTAACATGAAACATTTCCAGATTTTTACTCTTGCTGTTTTCTGGAGGAATAAAAATAAAACTTCCTTCTGGCATTTCCCCAATGCTCATGAGAGTTGATCTGACAAGCCATTGACGTAATTGGCAACTCTTATTTTAGGTGTCTCTCTCACCTAACAGTGTTTCCTTTTACTTCAGAATTCAAAAACTGGGATTATGAGAAATGTTTTTGACTTAGTTATATTTATATCTCTTGCAGCTTTTCCAAGACTATTAGTGCCATACTTCCGTTTTATCTTAAAAATTTCAGTCTCCTACACTACCACTGATATTAACAAATCTTAGTGATAGTTCACTTTATTTGCTCAGAGTCTCAAATACAGTGAAAGTCGCATTTTGCTAAATGTGATTAGTCCTGAAAAGAAGTCTCCTTGCTGAAAAGCAGGAATGCTTAATGGAGAAGAGGAACATAGGAAGGAAAAAACATAGATTAGAAAAAGTTCAATAAAAAAGAGATTGCAGGAGGAGAAAGAGCTATTTCAAGTTTAGGCCAACTGAATACTTTCCTAGAAAAAAGGGATCTTCTCCTGTCCCTGATACAGAACGCTTGGGCACTATCAGGCAAGTCACTCAAACCGAGCCTTTCACTGCTGAGCACTTCCTACATGTTCTTTCCCTCAGTTTTTGAGTACCTGCCTTGCAATTCCAGGTCTGCACAGTGCAATAGGTAAACATTTCCAGTTGGAATTGATTTGTGCTTCGAACACATAATAGGCTATATAATGCAGAGAGCTCTTAAAAACTAGATCACAGATGCATCATAGTGGACACCTTCAAGTACCTGGCACTCTTAACCTTAATCTCTGTGAACAGGCTCTCCATCAGTCAACTGGAAGTAATAATGGCAACTCTTCACATTATGTTACTAAATTCATTACCATTTATGATGCATTTAGATACGGTTGTAATGATTACAAAGGGAGGAAAAAAAAATCCATAACTGTCTTCACAACAGGGGGTTGAATAGCATGCAATATATAAGGCAGTATAAGTAAGAGAATAAAAAAAAATATTGAGTATTTGTTCACTAAGTGAGTACAATTCATACAGAGACAAACCATTAAGGAGATCTTATGGCAAAGAAGTTAGGTAATGAAGTCAAAGCAGTAATGCAGTACATGCTTCATAAGGGAAAATTAAGTTTTAATTGTAAACTACAAAAACTTTTAAATCTCTGGAGTATCTTTAATATCTTGCATTTTTTAAGTAAGTTGAAAAATAGAAAATGCTGTCTGTAGCATCAGCTGACATCTCTGCTGTTGGACTTGTCAGAGCCACCACACAGACCTCAAGCACTTGACCTTGTTACCAGCAGCTTCCTATCCTCTTCGCAGGCCTGCAAATTCCTCCTTGCCAGGGGCTTCACAGATATTTTACAGGAATCTCCCTGCTGCAAAGCAACACAACAACAAACCACCAAACTCTTTATGCTTGTGATCAGTGTCCTACCCCAGCCAGACTAGGTTCTTCTCTCACAGCTCTTTGTTTGTCTCCTTCTATCAGGTGGTTTCTTACCAACCACAAACTCTTACTTTGTCTCCTCATCATACCAGTTTGTCCATGTTACTCCATTCAGGTTCCTCTCCCCACTCTTTGTCCAGTCAGTACTGATTAACTGAGGAGACCTTCAACTTTTTCTCTATTGTTATGGGGATGTAGCACCATTTTTCTCAGCTAGACATTTTTCCCCTATCACATTTCTCTCAAGGATGCTAAGTCACAACATCCCGCCTCCCAACCGGGTACAGCCTCCCTCCTGTACTCATCTATTTCATCTGCCAACTTCCATTATGTTCACTCTCCTTCCTTTAGTTTTACAAGTTCTTTTCCCCACAAAAAAGACTAGCAGATTTCTTCCTCATTTTCAGTGCTTCACTGTACTTCAATCTAAGCAGAAGGTGGCTGCGTGGCTCTACCTGCACACTCCAGTTCTGTAACAGAGATGTCAGGGAATTAATCATACACATTCCTTCTGTTCAGCAATAAACATGTGATTTGGTCATCAGTAGGAGCTATAAAAGGATGAAGCATGTGGAAGATCATAGATGTAAAACTCTTAGAAGTTTATATTCTGTAGTTTGACCAAATTTGGGCTCTTTCTAATATGAATTTCACAGCAGATATACCCTCTTATAAAGGCTACCCTTCTTCCAAAGTTTACATCTTTACCCAAGCATGGATGCAGTAGAGCCTCTGAAAGAGAGGTGCTTTTGAATTATTTAACAGTGCACAATAACTTACTTTTCCCAAACTTACTTCAAGAAATTGACAAAACATTCTAATGATAAACCCAACCTCTGAGTCCAGAATTGCCTGATGAGTATTGCATCTTGTCACAATACTTAATACTTTTAAGTATGGTTATCAGAAAAATAATAAAATTAACAGAAAATGGGTTACCAGAAATTTTAGCTGCTAAGCCGTAAATCCATATTCTGCAACCTCTACTCATTTTTAGGAGTATTTCTGCACACAAAGAAAGCAATTGCACATGCATTATATGATATGACTATGTGGATATATGACTCTCAGGTAGAGGGTTAAAAACCCCAGTATGCACACACTCATCCTTAATAGCATGAAAGAGCTTTTCAGTTGGCATTTACATAATTTTGTTGCCAGACTTACCAGGATATATTTACATATATAGTTTTCATTTTATATGTATCATATACCTATCCCATTGTAGAGACACATGATAAGCTAGAGTTATCTAAATTGATGTGAAGCAAAACTGACACAATGCCAACCAAATTCCCAGAATGACAATTCAGTCTGTCATTGAATCACCCCTCAGGCAAAGGCTTGAGTAAGAAAGATATTGTTGTGTCCCTTGAAGGTCAATACACCCAGGTTCAGCTAGACCTCTGGAAGATAAGAAAATACAAGGAATATTCTTCAGTAACTGTTAAGCTCTGGAGCTGTGTATGGAAATTTTGTCTTGAACTTGAAACTTAGTCCTTGATCTAATGGGTAACCATTTAAGTCTTAAAGCTTTGTTTGAGAGTACATCTGAAAGACCTATATTTTTCAGGCATATTAATGAGTGCTATAGATAATTATTGAAATATCCTTTCATAAATTTCCAAGCACCTTGCCTTAGAATGGGAACAAAATATGGAATATACTTCAGAAGTGTGTTTAACCCACTCATCATTATCACCTTTTCACTCATCTATGTACTAACAGGTTGCCCCCTCTAGCTGAAGAGCTCTTGTTATGGAGGGCAATCTTACAAAAGAATCAGTTACCTGGTGTTTGAGACTAATATTCCTGGATATCAAGGGGGTAGGTTTAGATGTCTATCGCATTGCCATATCACATGAAGAGCTAGGACATAGCTGGAAAGAGTAGTATCAGAACATCTCATTGCTACTGTTAGCTGAACATCCAACATGCACTAAAGGGTATCTGCATTCTTTTGTGATGTATCTCAGTTTTTGGTTACCTCTGAAGTTAGTACCTGTGTAGGTGTGTAGTACCTGTACTGAGTGTGTTGGTATATTGGAGCATGGAGTAGCACAAACCTGGACAATTAGTATGAAGGGGGACGCCAGTGCTACTAACCTACTGAAACACAAGCAGAAACAGAAGGAAAATATTGGCCTGCTGTTAAACAGGATAGGTGAATTAGTCACCAACAAAGCTGAAAAAGCAGAGGTTCTCATAATTTTCTTCACCTCTGTCTTTACCAGCACTGCTGGGTCCCAGGCCTTGGGAACAAAAATCCAGGTTGATGCAAACACAGACCCACTGTCAGTGAAGGAAGCATTGGTATGTGAACTATGACAGGAGCTTGACCCCTACAAATCGATGGCCCTTGACGTTATCCACCTGAGGGTGTTTAAGAGAGCTGGGATCGATATTGGGCCCAACACTCTTTAATATCTTCACAAGTGATCTGGATCATGGGAACAAATGTACCCTGATGAAGACTGCTGATGATACCAAACTGAGTGTGGAAGTGGACACTCCAGAAAGGAGAGCCACCCTGCAGGAAGAGCTGGGTGGTAGGCTGGAAGAGTAGGCTAACAAGAACCTTATGAGGTTCAACAAGGGCAAGTGTAAGGTCTTGCACCAGGGACACATAATCCAGGAGTGCAGCACAGGCTGGGATCTACCCAGCTGGGGAGCAGCTCTATGGAAAGGGACCTGGGTGTCCTGGTGGACAAGAAGTTCAACATGAGTGAACAGTGAGCTGCTGTGGCAAAGAAAGCCAACGGGGTGTCGGGTTGCATCAACAAGGGCATCACCAGCAGAGATAAAGTCATTATCCCACTCTGCTCAGTGCTTGTCAGGCCACACCTGGAATACTGTGTTCAGTTCTGATCCCCACTATACAAAAAGGATGTGGCCAGGCTGGAGAGGGTCAGACAAGGGCCACAGAGATGATCAAAGACTGGGAAGCCAGTCATGTGAGGAAAGGCTGAGAGAACTACGTTTGTTCAGCCTTGAGAAGAGAAGGCTTAGGGGAGACCTTATCACCATGTTCCAGTGTTTAAAGGGTGGCTACAAAGAAGATGGAGACTCCCTTTTTACAAGGAGTCGCATGGAAAAGATGAGGGGTAATGGGTACAAGTTACTCTTGGGGAGATTCCAATTGGGCAGAAGAGGAAAATTTTTCGCAATGAGCACAATCAGCCACTGGAATAATCACCCCAGGGAAGTGCTGGATTCCCCAACATTGGACACTTTCAAGATTCAGCTGGACAGGGTGCTGGGCCATCTTGTCTAGATTGTGCTTGTGCCAAGAAGGTTGGATCAGATTATTCTTGAGGTCTCTTCCACCCTGGTATGATTTCCTATGTGATTTCCTATGATTTCCAACTGTGATGCAAATTATTTAGGATTTCAGTGTCTTTGATGCAATTTGCAAGACTAAAGAAGGGGAGAGATGAAGTGTGCTACTATGCTTGGAGCTATTTATGGCCACAGTCAACCAGTACTTCAGTTTGATGACGATTATAGAACTGCTAAATAGTGATAGCTCTATTAACTGGAAATCTGATGCACTCTATCCCTTCTTTTCCACTTCTCTGATTTTCACCAGAAAGAGTTTGCTAAAATGCTAAGGTAAAGTTTATCATATTACATCTTCACAGACAGACTAGAAAAGCTATCACTCAGCCCATCATGAGATGCCATGGACTACCAGTAGCTGAAACCCAAAGTACCTATTGAGAGTAATAGATTGGAGGAAGATACATGCTGGCTGTCAGAAAAGAATTATTTGATCTTTGCTACTGGAACCTAGTTCAAATCCAGTCTTGGATCGCATGAGTGTAATGATGTGCAAATAGCTGAAAGCTTTTATTTTTTTTTTTTAATCTTCTCTTAAAAAGGATATGAACACAGCCACAGAAGGGAGCAATAAGTAATAAAAGATAAAATGCTCTGGGTGAGTAGTCACTAATTACTTGGAGATGGTGGTTTCCAGCACTAGGTATGGCAAATAAAATGTGAGTGATACAGAGCAATAGAGTAGACAAGTCAGCCAGTTATAAGAGACTTCCAGTGGGAGATGAAAACCATAGACCACTGCAGTAGTGCTCCCCTTTTGTCTAACACCTCAGAGCTCTTTGACGATGGGCAGTCAGAATAGATGACAATTTCTTCCAAGAGAAGGCTGTCTGTTTAAAGAGACAGTGTGCTAATTTAATATAAATACTCTTAAAGCAGATTCATTACGCTGTGCAGAAATGAAAGAAAAAGAAAGCAAGCATGTTTTTACAAATTGGTGATAAGACATACAGTGTTATCAAAGACATTGCAATAGAGCTCTAAATGGGACAGTCACTGTAAAAGCCTTCAGACAGTTAAAAGAAATAAAACATAATTGAATTTAAATTACAGAAATCAGTGATATAAAAACATCAGCAAACTGCATAAAGATATCCATTCATGAAGCTCATTAACACCAAAGAGAAAGAAAAAACCTATGTTTCAAGATTAAAATTTGAAGTAAGGGTGAGTCAAAGTGGAGAGCTGTAAAAAGTGGAATGGAATACCAGGTGCTGCTCAGCTGAATAACAGCTGGATTACACATGTATGGATCATCAGAGAAAAGGCAGGCACTAGGAGGGGACAAGGAAAGAAAGGAGTGCTGTGAACTCATCTACAGCAATTCTATGAATACCTGTCCTGGATTAAATCTTGACATAAGTGATAAGCTAGTCAAAGTATATAGAAAAGTGGTAGTAAGGTTGAGTTTTCTGGTAACTATAAAAAGACTATCTGTATCTCCTGAACTTAAAAGTGCTAGAAACTGGTAAAATCTGGGAGTTCACTGAATGATGTGATAGACAATAGACAGAATTGAAGGAGGACTTCTGTAAAGAGAAAATCTAACAGGGCATGCTGATTTCTTGAGCAGGTTGGATGATGGATTTATACATGCAAAGACCACTGGCACCCAGTATTTAAGACAGGACTGGTAATAGGAAAAAGATCAGACAATTAATTTGAAATCCAAGTCAGAAAGTGAAATAAAAGTGTGTTTTACTTGTGTGGGGGAAGGTGGAGTGTCGTGGGGACATTTTGCCCCAGAAAGACATTTCAGACTGAGACTTCTAAATGACAGAGAAAGCCATATGAGAGAGTGGTCAGCTAAGAATAAGAAAGCCTATCAAATGCTATGTTCAGCTGAGTGTTGGAATTGTGAAAATTAAAATGAGATTATGAGTTTCAATCTGGTCAACTCAGTGTTTTATTGTGGCAGTTAAAGACCCCATGTAAAATGCACTGGGTACATCATTTGTGTGAGTTTTTGCCACACTGTAAATATCTTTTTTTTTTTTTTGGTGAATATGTTCAGTCTAATTACTTGAGCTTAATTTAAACACAAAATTGCATGGCACTGGACTGACATTGTTACTGTGGAAAAGGAATCAAATTTGCACCGTACTTTTGAAAACACCAAGTTTTACCAGCAGATCCCAGCGTTTGCCATCCTATATATGAGAGAATACACAGCCAGCCTGGAGTTACCTAATAGCATTTCCCCTAAATTTTTAAGCCTCAGTGAACAAGAGCACAGTCTCTTCATAGCCATTCAATATGTCCCTGATTCTGGGGAATATAAACACAGAGAAGCAGTATGTGAAGCCAATACCAAAACAGCACAGTTCGCTAATTCTGCTAGGAAAAGCACTAATTGATACTCTCTATGTTGGCAATTTGTCTCCAGGGATAAGATTCTTCTGTTAAATGTTCTTGAAGGTGGATCAACATTTACAGGGTTGGGGGATTTTTTTGTTTTGGTTTGGGTTTTGTTTGTTTGTGGTTTCAGGGTGGGGGGGTGTTGGGGGTTTTTCTGTTGGTGGGGATGTGTGTGTGTATTTTTTTCCCCTTTTCTGAGATTTCAAAGTCTCGGAGCTAGATTTATAGTTGCTTAAGTAGTTTAATTCCACTTTGTTAGAGCCATACACAACATCCCTAGAGCAAGTAAGGAGTTTTGGTAACTTCTCACTGGATGCATACTACCAAACCTCTATATACTTTTATATGTATGATAGTAGAGAGGATAAAAAAGTAGAAAAGGCATACACTGCCATGTTTCAAAAACATCCCCTTTGAGAAGCACAGTTTGCCTTTTAGCTGAATAATTGTTACAGAATTTATTGTACCAGTTTCTGAATCACTTCATATTGTCCACAGTCAAATACTAGGACACCAGACTCTGTGGACTGGTGATATCATAGTGTCATAGAATCATAGAACGGTTTAGGTTGGAAGGGACCTTAAAGATTATCTAGTTGCACACTCCTGCCATGGGCAGGGACACCTTTCACTTGACCGGATTGGTCAAAGCCCCGTCCAACCTGGCCTTGAACCCTTCCAGGGAAGGGGCAGCCACAGCTTCTCTGGGCAACCTGTGCCAGTGTCTCACCACCCTCACAATAACTTCCTTACCCCTAGTCTAAATCTATGCTTTCAGTTTAAAGCCATTACCTCTTGTCCTATCACCACATCCCCTGATCAAGAGTCCCTCCCCAGCTTTCTTGTAGCCCCCTTTAAGTACTGGAAGGCCACTATAAGATCTCCCAGGAGCCTTTTCTTCCACAGGCTGAAGAACCCCAACTCTCTCAGCCTGTCCTCATAAGGGAGGTGTTCCAGCCCCCCGATCATCTTTGTGGCCTCCTCTGGACTTGCTTCAACAGGTCTATGTCCTTCTTATGTTGGGGACTCCAGAGCTGCACACAGCACTGCAGGTGGGGTCTCACAAGAGTGGAGTAGAGGGGGAGAATGATCTCCCTCGACCTACTGGCCACACTTCTCTTGATGCAGCCCAGGATACAGTTGGCTGTCTGGGCTGCTAGTTCACATTGCTGCCTCATATTCAGTTTTCTATCCACTAGTACCTTCAAGTCCTTCGCTGCAGGGCTGCTCTCAATCCACTCATTGCCCAGCCTGTATTTGTGCATGGGATTGCCCTGACCTATGTGCAAGACCTTGCACTTGTTATATGTCAATTCCAGCATAAATACCCATAACACAAATGACCCACACACTCAACAGCAGCACAGAACAGTTAAATTTCTGCCCAGCACATCTGATGAGACAATTTGGTGCTATTTTAAAGGGTGTAAAAATTTTTCACTGGCTTAGTGCTAAGACACCATGGACCTCATCTTAACACCACCAGCTGTAGACAGAAGAGCAGATTCATTAACTGCACAAATCATGTATATGCTGTTTTTTCAAATATACTGACTGGTATCCTAGAGCTGCAGGTGAAAGAGGACAAACAATACAATAGATTTTGATAAATCTTGAATTTGCTATACAAAAACCATTTGCCAAGTAATTGTCCTCCTACAGTCTAATCACCAATGTCTGGCCTTACAGCAAGTTTTTCTGTGTTGTATGCAGCCTAAGAAAGAGTTCTGTATCTGCAAGGGAAGAGGCTTTTCTCTTCAATCCTAGTTCCCCAGCAAGAAGTCCTTCAATTTAGCCTGAGGAGGTTACTACAATCAAGAAGACAGACAGGGAAATTGCATTTATACCCCACGCTGGAACAGGAAATTGTCTTTTTATTTTTTTGTCTTTTTATTTTTTTAATGGGATTGTTCTCCAACTGTTCCACAATTACTGAGAGCACAATAAGGGCAGTGGGATACTTGGAATAATGGATAAAAAATTTCCTCTTTTCTTGATACACTGAAAACATGGTCCAAATTGCTAATAAAAGTTTATCCTCCTTGCATATAAAAAGGGGGAACATGACTTGACTGTTATATCTAATAAAAATTACTCTATGTACCTGAATTCTTTCAAATTCTTATTCTCCTGGGATGGACTTCAAAGACTCTATTTCCTCTCCTCCTTCTTGGATGAATACATGTATTACAAGGCAGAATAATATTACTCACCTTTTTTCCTATGTCCAGAAGATAAACTGAGAAAGGTAATAGATCTGCTGTCCTTCATAGAGGACACATCAAAGAATTGTGTTTCTCAGTCATAGCTAGTAAGGAAATACAGGAAGGTAGATATTCATTAAGACAAATGACATCTATAAAAAAATTAAGAATGGAGAGAAAGTTTTAGAAGCAAAGCCACATTTGTGTATGTTTTAAAATTAAAGCGGGGTAGGGTAAGGTGAAGTAAGCAGAAGGAAAAAAAGCAACAAATGAATGAGCTTCAGAACTAATGCCAGAATGGGACAACTGCAAGACTGGAGCAGGGCTGAATGGAGCCAATGCAGAGGATTTTTCTAGGAGACAGAAATATTGCTCTCCTCCAAAATGCTCTTCGTTAAGAAATACCTTCATTTTAAAATTCTTAAAAGGAATAGGAGAAGAAAATATATTTTTGTCCCCTAACAGTCTCCCTTACTTCTTCAGCAAAATGCTTCCTTCCAGCAAAAGCTGCCCTTTATTTCACTTTAAAATGTAAGAATGTTTCAGACAGAAGGGCTAGGTATGTCAGTTATTACTCACTGCATTACCATTCGTGTTCCTGCCTTGCCAGTAACAAAATTGCTGCTTCCACTCATTTTTAAGAAACATGATGTTAAGTGTAGTTAAATGATTAGGACATTAAACTCAAAATAAAAATCAGTGACTATGGAAAAATACCTGATGGCCAGTCTAGATCCCAGCAGACAGGCCACATCAAGTACAGTTATTATCTAATATTTTTACTAAGACAAGGTTCCAGTCCTGACTCAGGCTGCCAATGGGGCTGACAACATATATGAGACTGCTTACTCTAAGTACAGCCTACTTACCACTGGTAAGCACTAACCAACCTGTTCTAGAGTAGGGTCTAGATGACCCTTTCAAGGAGGGTTGGAGAGACTTCGTTATCGAGTCCCACTTTCTTAAACAAAAGATCTATCTAGGCCCATCTGAAACTGAGTTACCCAACAGTCATGGGACAAAGGTTCCTTAAAACATAATTGACACAGAAAACAAAATATGAATGACAAAAGTCACTTTAATATGATATGTAGTCTATGACAGCAGTGGGGACACTATTACCAGCAACACCAAGGGGAATAACTATCAGGAAGGAAAGAGGATTCTGTTACCCTAATAATGACATAATTAACATTTTGTTTAAGGCTACATGTTTAAGTGCTAAGGGTTGACACAGTGGGAGAACAGCCAGAGTAAGGAGGTTAGATAGGACCTCTCCAAATGACCTCAAAATGAGGAAGATCAGCCCAAAGGAAGCTGTTTCTTGCTGAGAGTAGATTTAAATTCAGCAGAAAGCCACAGGACTTGGCCTCTCTTCAAAGGGTTGTGTGGGGATGGAGTATACTCTTTACTACTACACTTAACACAGTGACTACTGCATTTAATGGACCAAGCTAACAACCACAAATACGTAGACCTGTCAGCTCTGGCACTATTGATCAACAGAATACTGGTTTTGGTAGTGATGCATATTTTGAGACATCATCTGAATTTCTGGTGTTAATTCCCAACAACTAATCACCATACATGTGAAAAGCAAATCTGTTTTGTACATGAAGTCAGACCATGAATCTTATGCACAGACAGTGAGCATTATACGGTATTGAGCTGTAAGCTCAATGCATCCAGTACTTGCTGGGGATATGCAGATCCATTGTAGCAGGTCTGATGCAGGTTACACTGAATGGATGGCTTTTGGATTTGACTCTATTGGCAAATCTAAACACAGTTCCTCTGCATCAGAAACCCTGTTAAAGAGGAATAAAATAGACTTCTAGCATAGCCAAACCCATGGAATTTGAGTTATGTCTGATATAGAAGAAAATTCAAATTAAAATTTTAGTGGAGTTTGGTATCAGGGCTGTGACTGTATGAACTTAGTACATCAGTTCCCTACACGGTCCAGGAACTCCCCAGTTAGTCCTGGCTTAGATAAGACATTGGTCTGACATGAGACAATGGATGGACAGCTCCCAGCCCTGGTCACACTGAAGCCTTTGTTTCATTATTACTGGAGCTGTCCATGTCTAGGCAGCCCCTTCTATGCATAGCCTGGCACTATTTGTATGCTTATATGTGTTGACTAACATACAGGGTAGAAGTTCTAGTAGTCATGGTATCTCCCCCAGGCAAGCCCTGCTGCAGAACTAACCAAACTATGCATGAAGATACTTGTAAATATCAATAGAAATTGTTCCTACAGATGCAGAACTGTCTTTTGTATGTAACTAAGATAAGGAAAATTCTGTACATAATTTAAAATAATAACAACAATGAATCATGTATGCATTGGAATGTCCACGCAGGACCATGTGACAGCTGGATATAAGAATATACTAAAACAGCAGTTCAGAGAGTCTCATCCAATCTAGATGGTGATGCTGTTACAAGAGACCCTTCCAATGGAAACTCCATTGCCCTTTGGACAATGACTCATCATCCTGTTCACAAGTTTCCCTTCCCTACAAGAGCTTTACCTTATGGAAAATAATCCAATAGGGATTTTTTTGGTTATTTTTAAACAAACACTCTGACTGTGAATGCTTGTGCAATATGACCAACTGGTTTCTAAACAAGAAAATTCCATTAATCTGCAATACTTGCTGAAACGTAAACCAAGAAGGAAACAATCAGTCTAGGCTTTTTTTTTTTTTTTATACACAGCACATTTGCCATTTAAAAGGCCGGCAAAGCAAAGGAGTAGAACACAGAGCCCATCTCATATGCAGCACCACTTTAACTTGCAAGGCTGACAGTCTTTTGAAGGATATCAACTTCTATTTTTGGCTTGAATCCTGGGTGGAAATTTGACATAGCATTCTAGGATGATTGGATTAGGCAGAGCTGTCCCCAGACACCTGCACTTGTAGAGTTACTGCACGCAAACCACAAATCTCTTGTTAAAAAGTTTATCTACTAAATATTACTTCCAAAAATCAGGGAAAAATTCAGATTCAAGAAGTGTTTGCATACCACAAAGTCTATTGTTTATAAGAACAGATTAACAGACCATGAACTACAATGTATAGTATAATTTTACCTCGAATTTGGCTTTTCCATTCAAATGTTCCCTCCCTACATTCAAGTTCATTCCTGCAATACAGGGATGTGGAACACTGCCAATATGTTAACTGCTTTTTTCAGTTAACAATGGGATGGCAGAGGGGAGGGAGTGGGAGCTCCAACATTAAAATACATCCGTGTTTCAAGCTAATCTTAAGGAGATTCAAATATGCTTCTTCACACAAACATTCTAGATAAAAGAGGTACTTGAGCCTTCAGCACCCATGAAATGAAAACAATACTGCATTTCCTGTACCTTGTCCTGAGGGACAACAAAATGGTTGTGTGAATAGAGTATATCATGTATTTTTATATTAAATATGAACATCCAGTTTAAAATTATTTCTACTGTGACCTAGATATAAAGGACTTTTATGACTTATCAAAGGGTGTCTGTTTGTTCTGCTTCTCACTTTTCTGACTTCTTGGACAATACCATGAGGGGGTGAACACCTCCTTCCAGGATTTCAATTTAGGAATACTCACACTTAGTATGTACACAGTATCTCTCTTAGTAGCATTAACATATTCCTCTGTGCTTCCCCTCTCCATTCTGTTGATGAATGGCAAAGTCACACATTACAAGCATGCTACAGTAACTCCACAGCTTAAATTATGGTAATATTTTTTAAGTAAACTCTATTTCTTTATTGTTCATAACAGTTCATATAATTCCAAAACATGCAATGCTTGTTCTTATTTAAAAACAAGATTTTAAAAATTTAATTGCTTAGAACATGAGTTGGAAGTAATTAAAATTATGTCTGAACAGTAAGGAGAAGTTATGCTTCTATTTAATCCCTCTAGTTAATAAATATTGAGCATTGGTTCAGTGGTAGATTTTAACCTTAGCCTGAGACCTACAGTATTTTTATAAGAAGTACATTAGAAGACAAAATTTTCTCTTTTGTTTTCTGTCTTAAGCAAGGCAATCTCCATGTCTATTTTTTTTGCCTTTATAAATGGAACAATGAGGACAACTTTTTAGAAATACTGTAAAGACCAGTATACCACAGTAAGGCAGTATCATCACTGGAAATGTATGCAATTTATTATTCCAAAGACCATAAGATAAATGGATTGTTCATCAAGAAAGCATAACATCCAATGTCTTAGTTTGTCATCAATTCCACCTGAGTTTAAATATGTCTACCCCTACCAGTCTTGTTGCAGTCAATGGGACCACTGAGTATATATAAAGCTAAGTATTTGTGTATCTCCTACAATACTAGTGCCCAGAATTCAATTTTGCTGGAACAGAATGTACAATCTACTCTTTTATCTCTTGACCACAGGAGAATGCAACCATCCTAGGACACACAGTTTGTTTCTAAGTGTCACCACAATGAGATCACTCCACAGAAGCATGTGCTGGCCATGTCCATGAAGCACGAAGCACCCTTAGTCAGGATATTTGGCCAATAAATCTTTGACACATTCCTGGCGTGTTGAGACACCACTTAAACACCACTGAGAAGACTCTAAGTTCCAAGTGCTCTCCTGTCTGTGGAGCCAAATGCAGTATGGGTAATTAAGAATTACAGCCTTTACAAACACTGTGTGACTGGACCACAGCAGGAAGAGGTGGGGTTAGAGCACAGGATGCTATAACAGAATAATTACAGACCTGCAGCCATTTGAACACAAACAAGATCCAAGCTAAATTCCTCAGATCTCAGCCTTGCTTTCATGGAAAACCTTTCCCCTTATCTTGTGATGAACCTGCTCAAGTTAGGGCAAATAGTAGGAAGGATTTTGAATAAATGAATAAATAACGTCATTAGCACTTGTTGTATATTCTGCCCATAAGCAGATTTCCAGGCTTATGTCAAGAACAGCATTTAAAAAGAGCTTCAGTGAGAACCATAGAATAATCAACATTAGTAGATGACTCTGGAGGTCATCTACTGCAGCCTACCACTCAAAGCAGAGTATACTAGAGCAGGCTGCTCAGGACCTTGTCCAGCTGGGTTTTGAATATCTCCAAAGATGGAAATACAGAAATTTATACAAGAAATAATAAGAATTATTCAAGCTGGAAATTAAAATGAGAAATGAGTAAACTGATTTAACTAGAAGTAGCTCTCCCTAATATTCACTCAAAGTATAAAATAAAATATTGGATTCTCTGCAGATCTTCAGAATGATGGGAAGCTTTGAAAATAAATTCTCAATGGTGTACTCTTCCTGGGCATCCTCAAAGGCCAAAAATTCCCAAAGAATGTAAGAACATCTGAACTGGCAATGTTACTTGTCAACTAAGAGTTCAAACTTGTCCTGTAATTCTCACATTGAAGAGTTATACTGTGGTCAGAACCCATTTAAAAATGAAAAAAAAAAAAAGGAATACTGGGAAAATAACCTTTCACATGAAGTTTCTACACAGATTTATGACTGGTTTATAAAGTGTTGAACTCTGAAAAGCATGTCAAATTTTAAAGGGGTATTCAACACTCCTCTCCCCTGTCTCCCCTTGCCCCCCATCAGCATATGTATTTGAAACTGTAAATCCTAGCAGAGAAAAATGCATGAAATTGCTGTGTCTTACATAAGAAGATCTGTTCTTTCAGTTTCTGTTCATTGCCTCTAGTTCTATTCAGAACCTGAAGGTATAGAAGCAGCTGCAAAAAAATAATGAAAACAGAGTTAATTAAAAAAATACTGAAAGAACATTTGGGGCCTAATTTTGCTCTTTGTTAATTTGATTTTAACTTGATTGCCTGGATTAAAATGAGGACACATTGTAGTCCAAAATTCAAAATAATTTCATAGGGTATTTTCCTGTTCTGTGGGTTGGTTAGGGGATTTATTTCAGAGATAAAAGAAGGAGAGAGGGTGAAGCTAGGTCTTCTTAAATCCACATTGCTTCCCTCTGTCCCTATCTGTTGATAACTAGACTATAGAAATTTAATAGCTTTACTTGTGAAAAATTTCAGATTGTTGTTTGTACAAACATCCAACTAATGTACACAAAGTCTTTTACTGGTAACCAGTGACAGTGTTCATTAGCCATACTCTGGCTAACATGAACTCTATGTATTACTGCTACAGGATTCAATAGTGATGTTATAATTGCTCACTTGTTAAAGGGAGGATTAAGGCAGTGACTGAAAAGGGACATAATGATAATTTCCTTAGCTCTGTTCAGTTTGGATTTAGACAGAAAGAGCACAAACTTCAGGGGATTTCTTTAGTTCTACAACCAATTAAATGCAGTAACATTTCTCCATTACAGAACACTCATATACATAAACCACATAATTGCCTATAGAAATAAGCCTCTATACAGTTCCCTTAACTTCATCAGCTTAGCAAAAGACTTCTATATATGGAGTATATATGTATAGAATGTGACGGTTCCATCATGAGACTGCAAAACAAGATTTCAAAGCTCTGTTCCTGGCTGTGCCACTCACTCTTTATATGCTCTTACAGAAGTTATTTTAAAAGTTATTCACAGAGGACTGAGGCTCAAAACACTTGTTTTCACTCAGAATGTTAATGGCAATGTGGTAACCACTGACAAGAAGTGATAGCTCAGCAAGCTTCATTGCTTTTTTGAACAGTACTTCTGTGGTACAACAGATGCTGGTCATCAGAGTTCCAGGTGAATATTATGGATTATCAGAATATGTTCAGTCATAAAGCTTCCTAATCCAACTCTGCCTAATGATCAAAGCACAAATTTCCTCTCTCGCTAAAACATGATTGTTTTGATCAGCCTAACTTTAAATGCTTCCCACAATGGCATTCCTGTTATTTTCCTTAAGGGACCTTTTTATTATATGATGGAGAAGTCTTTAGTCTTCTTATCCCACATGCCCTGATTTCTCCCTAGGGAGAAAGATGAATTTCCAGATGCTTTTCCTGGGAAAGGTCAAGTTCCTGGAACTGCAGAATTTATTGATGATGACTGAAATAGAGACAAACCTGGATTGAGGATTATATGCCTTGTGACTTCTTTCCTTTTTGAGGAATGGGAGGGTGTGTGAAAGGAGGAGAGAAGAGGAAGACAGCTGCTTTGACTTGCACATGATAAAATGTATTCCTATTTGGCTGCATTTTTCTGGTTCTTTAACATGTGTTTCTGATGCATCAGAAGGCTTATTTACATTAAAAAAAAAGTCTCAAGCGTTTACAAGTATATTATGAAAAGCTCTACAAAACAAAGTAAATATCACTGTCCTCTCTTTATAGAAACTAAAGCAAAGCTAAGTGATTTCAGTCTTATCAGTCTGCTAATGACCTACTGGAACAGTGCCCAAAGTTTTTACTCCCAGTTGTGTGCCCTATTTTGTGCCTCTCCTGCTACTATGCCTTTGTTTCTGTATTTTTGACTCTGCACACTGTGCATATCTCTATTGCTGGTAGCTTTCTCCTAGAACAGCTGTTCCTTGTTTATAAACAAATAACACCCATGGCTGATATCTCACCATTATGAATTTTATTCCTGATGATACTCAGGGAAACAAAATGAAATGATTGGTTCAGGAAAGCACTAATAAAACTGTAGGGAATCTCTGAAGCAAGACAGAATTTTAAGGATCTTCTTTCAATCAGAGCTGGAGAGCTGACATCTGCTGCCCATTTGTGGAATATATTAGAAGAGATTTGTCCAGGAGAGGCTCCATGAAGAACCTCAGTTCATGTGTAACAGCCCCCCCTTGTGTAGATGTTTTGTAATGTAACAGGTAATTAGATTACGTTGCTAATAAAACATTTTAAGAAAATGCTATTGAAATCAGGAATGAGAACAGAAGTTGAGACAGAGGAAAAACAGTCACATTAAAACACATGCTCCTTTCATTTTCAAGCTTGTGGCACATAATTGAGATAATCACTTTTCATTGGATGTCTCCCCTTGAGTCACATCACCCTAATGAAAATAAATGGCAAATGTCCTTCCTTCAATTGAACACTATGTGCAATTTTTACTTTAGGAGGAGAGAGAGAAGTGCATCTATCTAAAGTCAAAAAACACAGGTGCTTAGTAAGTTTAAGAAGCATATTATTCTAAGTTGCAGCACCTTAATATGAAAGTTCCTGAACAGCACTATTTAAATGGAGAAAGACAGACCAAGACAAGCAAGTATCATTATTATATGCAGATGAAATGCAGGCAGTAGAAATTCTGCTTCAGTGTATAGCCCTGATGTCAGAGGTCCCTGCAATGTCCACTTACAGTAATAGGCAACCACTTAGCCAGCTAAAGTGTTCATCAGTTAGAGTGCACATTGTTTCTTTGCATTTAACATTTTAGAATCAGTACATTAAAGCAACATTCTTCTTGTCCCAACCTGTAAGATACAAATGCAGTGACCAGTCATTTCCCTACTGTTGGAATGAAGTAATTAGCCACATCTTTGCTTAGCTTTTAAAAAGCTGTGAAACCCATTACATGCTTAAATTTTAAGACTTTAAACTTACAGATTTCAGGTTCTTATGTTCAAAAATCCACTAGTGAAAACTTCTGATCATCTGTCTCTTAATACTAGAGGCACCTAAACTCCCTGATGGCTTCTCAGACATGTGTGGGTGGTCGCTCCTTAACCTAGTTCTGGCAAAGCAAAGGGGGCCATGGTAAACCTTTACTATTAGAATATGTATACATATTACAACTGTATAAATTAACCAGAGCCATTTTCACAGAACTAGGCTGAAAAGCAAATAGGTTGTTGACAACTTGGTTGAGTAATAACTGCCACGAGCAAGAAGAGTGGGTAGTGATGAGCACAGATAATGGTAACCTCTTTGTCTGGCTCAGCTTTAGCCCTGCTGGTGTTTTGCACACAGAACTGAACAGCTTGCTGTCTAGCACACAGCTATGGTCAATTAAGAAAAAGGAAACTAGGTGTTTCTCTGCCTAATTACAGTAAATGTTCCCAGTACAGCTGTTGTGCACTGATAAGATCAGACTCGGAAACTACATTTTGTGACCGTGGCCTGCTATCTTCTAAAATCTATCAGTGAAGAAGGAGATGGCAGCTGCACTTCATGTAGTAGCCTGGCACTCAGCAAGAGTTGGCAGGTGCAGATTTTTTTCTTTTGAGGAGACTAAAATCCTCATGTCCTATCTCCTGATGCAAGAATTGATCAGCGAGCAGACTCTTAAGCTACTCATAGTGGTAGTGCCTTCCACTCTCCTTTGGGAAGCTGTCACAAAGCATAACAGAATTTAACATTACTATGTCAGGAATTCAACATGTTGGAGACCAGTAGCTGGGATACGTTCCAGGGAGATGAGTGTTCAGGTTCACTGCCCAAGTGCTATTTACATGTTTATGCACTGACTGGCTAATATAAAATACAGAAGTTTGGCAGTAAGATCCCAACACTCCTACCCATCTAGGTGAGGGATCATGCTAGCGACTAGGCTGAGCACATGCCCTCTTGTTCTTTTCTTCTGCTCCCCATAATCTTAAAATGAAGCTCCACACCAAGACATGTCTTGAGGATGAGGAGGAGTGCATCTTGCCTTCAGCCATATGAATAGTCTTTAGTACATCAGGTAGGGCACTTTCTGAAGTCATGGGCTTTAGTCTCCCTGAGGCAGAGCTAGTAGATCACACCTGTTGCATTGCGTCCACTGCAGGTACATTTCTTCTCTCCTTCATTTTTCGGATCTCTGCAAGACTTACAAAAAAAAAATAGGTGCTCAGGCTGTGGACAGTCTTAACATGCACGGAAGCACAGCTTCAAGTCCCTAGAGAGCTTTTAGTCTCAATGAGAAGGCTCCTAAAGAACTGCAGGTTTCTCAGGATTAGGCAACAACTAAACAAGAATTTTTGGATTAAAAAAAATTAGATTTAAGAGCAGATCAAAAAATGGTTGAAATGAGCTTCAAGTATCTAAGATTCAGTCTTTAACTTTTCCTCTCTATATTGATTTACCTATCAAATACATTAAAGCTGATAAATTTGTAGGCTGGACTATAACTGGGACCCACCATCTGAAACAGGTTGAGAAACACTGGTGAATCCTTTAAAGGTGCCGGGACAGTGTTATTAAATTACTTTTAATTGACCTTGACAAAGGGAGTAATTACTTTGGTGATGGTAATTAAAGCAAATACTGATCTCTCTCCCAGAGTATGTATGAGAGGAAATGTGGTGAGATCTGCTTTAATTATTTTTTTTAAATCTATTTATTCTTAGACTAACTTTTCACATTTTCTGTCTTGTGAAAGACGAGTAAAATTTAAAAGCTCCCTAATACTGTTAAAATAAACTAGCAATGCCTTACATTCTTATTCTAAAGCATCTCTTCTTGGCTTTCAGTGATTTAAATACTGCCTTTATGCTTTTTCATATGAACAAGAAGTAGCAAATATTTTCTGTGGATTATGATTCCACAACAAGCCTATTATTAACTCCACTCTGGTTTGAGGAAACATATGTTTTTGCTGGTTTTACAATGCAGGTATGTTTCTAGTGCAGAAAAATCATATTCTGCTAAAGTAATGCTGATTCTTACTAGAACCAGAATAGGACATTTTGCCTCTGGAGGTCTGAAACCACTTTTTGAACAATTCCACTGGGGGTCAGATTTAGTAAGCTGTTATCCTCTACGAACTAACCCTGAAAAATGGACAGCAAAACAGTGCATGAATAGGCAGTCGTGGAGAAAGCACAGAAAAACAGAGTTTTGAGCAAGCCTTTCTGAAAACCATTCCCACAAGTAAACCGGCTCTTCCCAACAAGTCTTTCTTTTAAAAATCAATTGCAACATTCCCCACTCAGGCTTTATAAACCACACATCAGTCTGGGATAGAAACTAAAATGAAAGCTTTCAGCCTGAACTACAGTGATCATCAGTTAAACTTATGCATTATGGTGGAAAATGTTCAACAATACTAACCCTGGTGGTACAACCATCTCATCAGATAATGAATATTGGTATTTTGTCCCTGAGATATACATATATTCATCCCAATAGCAAAATGGCACCACTGAAATACAGCAGAGGAGCACATGCAAGAGAAGGACAGCTTCAGGAAGACTAAGTGCATGCACACAGTAACTCACCTGGAATGAGCACTGACCTCTTCATGTTCTCACAATACACACTTTGTGTGAGAATCCAGTGCACCTATTTCTAACTTTGGCCTTCAACGTCCAAGCTACTGTTGCAGATTTCTAAATCAGATGGTCCAATCTCTCTTTTCTTTCCCAGGTGTTGTAATTCCTAGCCATCTAGAATTAAGAATTGTGTACTATTCACTGTTTATATATTACTTTAAGGATTTGTAAGAAGTGTGATAAGTGTATAAACATATATACTTACTGGTCTTACTACTTATGCCCAGACATAATTTAATTTCATAGTAATCCTACTGAAATCAGTGAAACAGGCAGCCTTATTCACTTTATACAATTCTTTACCCTTCATGTAGTCCCTATAGAGGCATGTATCAGAGCCAGAAGTTCAGAATTTCAGATTTGGCCAAGCCTCTAATTACAGGGCAATCTGAATAATCCACCTTCAGAAGTGCCCCACACAGCACAGTCTCAATTAAGTTAATTTGTTCCACAAGACTTTCACCAACATAGCTGCACAATATGTGCAGCAATTCCCCCCTCCCACATCACTGTACAAGCCACAAATAATAAGTCAATCAGAGCATCATGCCAGCAGAGCTGTAGCACCCATGCTCTCCCTGTAGCACACTAGCTTGCATCTGATACCATTTTTCCCTTAGGCAACCTCAGATTGCACTGTCTGCACATTTGGCTCCTCTCTTCTGCCAGCTAGGAAAGGTTACCAGCCAGCTGCATGTTTTTTTGAGTAGACATCAGAAGATCGGCACAGACACAGAGGTGCATAGGTAGAAAAAATAAACAGGAGCCAGTCTTTGGCTAGGAATCATTTCTTTTGACACATGGCTGTTCTTCCATAGTGCTCAATCCCATCCATTCTCTGCCCATCTGCTCCTCCCTCTGTGCTCTCACTCCACGACATTTGCAAGGTCGACACCTTGCTGAGTGACAAGATGGAGCACATACTCACATAGAAGAAATTTTACATTCAGGCCAGAGTCTGGTACACGCACAAATACAAATCAGAACAGATTGAATCACCCAAGGATGGCACAGTAATATTTCAGAAGCAAAACCTGGCATAGCTTCTGCCTGTGATTCAATTAGACAGCTAGGCCAGTCTTTCATACCAAAGGAGAGCTTTGTGGACCAGGACCCGAAGTACATCTAGAAAGCTAGGTGAGCCAGAAATAGGTTGACTTGGAATATCTCAGGAACACATCTCTGTCCACATCCTACCCTGAGATGCTTGCACCGATAGCATTCACATATTGTTTTCCAGGCCAGTCCAGAAGGGTGTAGAGTTACTTCACTTTTTTGGTCAGGCTGGGTATAGTTTCATAACCAAATGCTATTGACATGTTTGCATGGTTAAACCAGGGGCTTCTCTAGAGGACTGTGACTGGAGAGGCCCCTCTAGATGTTGTGTATTTCTTCCTTCCTGTAGAGTCCTGCTAGTGAATGACTGGGTGCCCTCCAAATGTGTTGTTTCAGAGTATTTCATGATGGACAAAAACACATAATGAATTCCCCTGCCTTGTGCCCAAGGAAGTTTTCCTGGATAAATGTAAGGACCTGTTCACTACCTACAGGCCATGTGAATCTGAGGCTGAGGAAAGGTGTTTTTACAACAGCAGCGAATCTGAGCTCTTTCCATGACCAAGCTTTATAATAGATTTTTTCTCCTGACCAAATTCTATTCCACCTACACACACACAAAATCCTAACTAGTGGCCTGTGCCATATCTTTCAATGATTATGCTCTCTCAAAGGAAATAGCATCTGGACTTTCAGTCAGCTGTGGGGAAATGATGGCAAAAATCATGTCAGTGCACTCAGGTGTCAACATATGCAAAGCAGAAGAGCCATCCTGCGCCATGAAGGCATTCAAGCAGGCCAAAGTCTCTCAAGATGGATACTGGCAACTGATCTTTGTGGGATATGGGCCCAGACAGAGCCTGAGGGAGCAGCACAGAAGGCTGCCACTAGTGCAGTCTTTGGTAACAATCTGATAGAGATAATACAGCCGGTAATGGAATAAAGTAGCACCTGCTGATTGTTTTGCAAACAGGACTGGTCCTAGAGAAAGTCAGGCAATATTACAGACGCAACATGAGTTGGGGTGAAATCACTGGAAATAATGTGAGAAGACATCGTGGAAAAATATTAAACAGGGACTTGAAGAAAAGCTTATGTAGCAGCAGAGCTTACATAAGGTTGTCCCCAGTCTAATAGATGCTATGGAAAAAACCCCACAAAATTAAGAATGAAGAAGGGAGGCTATGGAAGCACAACAAGAATAAAGATGTGTGCTATCATGGGAGAAAAAGAATGTGTAGGTGGAAATGTGATCAGTGTTGTACACAGGGATTGAGAAATGTTTAAATAAAACACATCCGGCTGGTTTATTCTGCTACTGTTCTTATTAAGTGAAGTGAAACCATTGAGACAGAAGCCCTGTTCTGTGAATTTAATCATTTCACAGGGGGTGGGATATTTGAAGCTTTGGGAAAATACATCAGAAAGAGATGCAAAAAAGATTCAAGGAAACAGCATGGGATTGAAACAGATTTTAAACATTTTTCAGGGCAATGGGAGGCTGAGTATTTGGAGTGTGCAGTTGTCTTTGGAGATGGATGTCTCTTTAGTATGCTGTTACTCAGCTGCATCTTTCAAGCTTGATTAATACTTAATGAGATTGTCTTTAAAATCTGTCAGCATTTGGCAGAGATCAGATAAGTGGCTGTGAAGAAGTGCAAATATTTGTACTGGAGTTTTGTAGTCTGCTGTGGTTATCATTAATAAATTTTGCTTATGCACCTCCAGAGATTGTTTTGTAAATTATCCTTCTTGGTTTATTTTAAATCAAAATGCTCAAAAATATTTTCCTATGGGTTTACTATTTTAAATAAAGAGGTAGCAATATTGCTTAGAGGATCTAGCTGGCATATTCTAAGATACTTAAAAATCATGCCAAAGAAGTTGAACAGATATTAAATCGATCAGAAAGGGATCCAATCACAGGAGATATCCCTTGATAAGGGCAGTAAATATGAGTACAATGATCCTTAAAACCAAGAATTTTCAGGACAACAGAAGAGGTGAAAGCTTTTTCAATCAAAATAACAATAAATCCTAGATGCTGTAAAATGTAAAATTCACACAAATCAATCTGTAAAAATAAGTTAATTATGTGGAGGTAGAGCACAAAGGAAGAAAAAGGTGTTAAGTAAAATGGCAATGATGCATCAGAGATGTTTTATGCCATCACTTCTTTATCTGAAGCATACAAAACAATGTGGTCTTCTCAAAGTGGGTACACTGTTAAAGTTCAAAGGGAAAAAAAAGTAAAGCTTGTTTCTCCTGTGTTCCTCTGAACACAGGCAATGTCCTGTTACCATAGGTGTGTAATGGATCTAAATGTAATAAAGACATAGTCACCAACTATACTAGGTAGAAACCGAAGACAGGACTTGCTCCAAAATCATAGCTAAAATTAACCTAAAGTGACTGAGGAGAGTAGCTGGGGTGTTGCAGTTAGCTCTGTCTCATTAAACCTGCCTCTCCACATGTCAGTGGCGCTCAGGTCGCAGGGACTAATACTGCAGTGTCGTGATTAGCTCTGCCTCTTTAAACCTGCCTCTCCACGTGTTAGTGGCGCTCAGATCGCAGAGACTAATACTGCAGGAAGTTAAGACCTTCTCGGGGACATCAGCACAAACACCAATGTGGTGGATACAAAATGTCCGTTTATTAAACTGTGTATCTTACCTATATACATTCGCCAAGCACCTCCTTCGTGGGTGTGCCCTTAGAGTTACAAGCCTATCCATCATCTTACATCGTAACAAGGGGGGGCTACAGCTATTCCCTCCATACATCGCGAGATCTTCCGAGCGCCACTCCCTACACTGGGGAAGGTGAGTGGTAAAAGATGAAAATACCTGTTGATATTCTTGATATTTATCAGATTATAGATTTTAATGAGATGCTAGAGTATTAAGGCAGCTGAAGGGTCAGAGAAAGGCAAAATTCCCACTGCCTTTTAGTAGTATGACACTCTGGTCTTATGGGATTCAGTCTCTGTGGAGGGAGATAATTACAACTTCTTGAACAGAAACAACATTTGATCCAATGGAGCTGTGAAACTACTCAGGCAAAGGAGACAGGGCAGATAATGCTGATGTCCTTGTTTGGTTTGCAGTCCAACTGTTACGCTTCCAAGTCTGATAGTGATCTGCTTCCTTTCCTCCTGCACACAGTTTCACAATTTTTACCTCTCTGCACTTTGATCCTGCAAATTTCCCATAACTTCTATCTATGAACCTATATCCTTCACACTCTTTGGAACTTACTTTCCTACTCATGTTTTCCTTCTGTAAACTCTCCTAACCAGTTTTTAACATGTGCAATCCAGATTGAGTAAAAAGCGTAGGCAAAGTGTGAAAAGTTTGTTAGGATGAAAATGACAAAATGAGATGAGACACTTGACAATGATAGGGAAGGTCAAAACAAACCATATTCTAAACATGAAAATAAGGCCCTTATTAAAATAAAGACTATTAAATTATTTCTAAGTTACTCTTTATCTGCAGTGTAACTTCAGCCTGGAAACTTCCCAGCTCCCACATCTGGCCTGACATCAACTGGAGATAGGCTAAGAGTTTTACATAAATATTTTTAACACAATTCCTGTCCACATCTGATTTTCTCCTCTGGGTCTTGAGAATTTTTCCAGGGAGGACATTCAGATGATGATATCCTCAAAACAAATGTAGCTGCTAGTTCAGAACTTCTCAAAGAATAATCTTCCTTTACCAAAAAAGTAGCACAACCATTTCGATAGATATGATTATGTGGCAGTTCAGGTTGTTTTGGACCATGCAAAGAGGTTCTGTTGTTTCTTTGAACTGAGAATCATGGATGTTTGCACACAAATACAACTTTGCGATGTAGCTACATTCTTCTGTATGTGCTGGTTACAAGAAGTGAAATGCTTGAAACTGTATCTCAAAAGTTCTGTATTCATAAATTGCAAACTACAGCCTGTCACTAGTGATTATTTCTCCTCAAACAACAGAATGACAGAAAAGTTATTGTCTACATTTTAGTGGTCTGAACACTAATGGATTCACTGAGAAACAAAATATCTATAGAAGCCAGCTAGCCCCATTCTGTCCTTCTAAGCCTGTGGGCAACAGATTGTGGGCTGTGAATAATCAAATCTTTGCCTTGATTTTGTGACTGCATCCTTACAAGTGCAGTGTTCAGCTTCTCATTCTCCTGCTGTATGTGTAGGTTTCATCACACGTTCTACTAGGAAGTGTCAAAGTAATGCACTTGGAACCCTAAGAGGGCTTCCCTTCCCTCAAAAGGAAGATCAACAGGATAACATGTTCTCAATTGGAAATTGAAAATAGGATCCCTGAGCCACCGGGTCTCTTTTTGAAAAATCAAACTATTTGAAAAAACAACTTTATTGGTGAAAACCAAGAAATCAACAAGCTCTTAGGCACTTAAGCTGTTAGGCAGGCTCTGTGGATTCAGACTCTTGGACTTAGTTGCCTAAATCCTATATAAATTCTATTTTGAGTTCAGCACTTTGACATATGTTCCATTTAAGAAGTGACTTAAGGTATATCTTCTCTGCTGATCTTATTTTCAACTTTTCCTGGATTTCAGCCCAAGTCATCCCAATATTCAGGTTTGAAAGTACTTTAATCTCTAGATGGTTTGTCAGATATGCACAAGGATTAGAGAGTGGGTCTTTGTTGTTTATTTTTAACTTTAGCTGTTATCTACCTGCTCTAGAGTAAAGGAGCATGCAAAATACCCTTGAAATTCTGATATACTTCCAATGCCTTTCCAAATATTTTCCCTGCTGACAGGCAAGTTCAAAACAGCTGGGAGAAAAAAAAAGCCCTCAGAAATCTCAAAGAACTATGGGATATGCACTCAGGCAATCAAGGACAAGAAGAATAATTTGAATGGTACCTTGTCCTCAAATGCTGGTCAGTCAAGTGTGTTTTGGCTGCTCAGAGTCAATAAGCAGTCACAATGAAGAGATAGTCTTAAAACCCAAAACATTTTTCACAGTGGCTTAGGTGTCTTTGTTTTTATAATGGTAGATGGTGATCTATTTGCAGTTCTGTAGCTTGCCTTTCACTTGCAGCTCTGAAGCCTCTCACCTCAGCTGCTGCAGCAGTGGTTTTCCAGAGCCTCTCTGGCATCTTTCCCTCTGTTGTTCTCCCACTGCTATTCTCATGGCCTCACACTTGCAAGCCCTGCTACTGCTGTCATAGTGAGTTTTCATTTGGAGTCTCACTGGTATAAGACCTCAGCCCACCCCCTTCCTACCTCTTGGTTGTAGCTTTTGGTTGTGCCAATAACATGCAGGCACAATGTTTTAACAGCTGGTCAGCAGGCAGCACCTGTCCCTGATCAAAGCATGCTCCAAGCAGTACTAACAGTTTAAGTAGGAAGAAACAAGAGTTGGTTCCTCAATTCTTTTTTAAATCTGGCTCCAAATTTTTTTGGAGTTTTCCCCAAAAATCTAAGGCTGTCTGCATCACTTCCATAAATGGAAAGATAATCAGCGATTTCATCATTGTTATTTAACCCTAAAAATTACTTTTACTTGACTACATGGACTACAGGGAGGACAGAGAGGTGATCTGAGACAGCCAGCATGGCTTCACCAAGGGCAAATCCTGCCTGACCAACCTAGTGATCTTCTGTGATGGAGTGACTACATCAGTGGACAAGGGAAGAGCTACAGATGTCATCTATCTGGATTATTGTAAGATCTCTGACATGGTCCTCCGCAACATCCTTCTCTCTAAATTCGAGAGATATGGATTTGATGGGTGGAGTGTTTGGTGGATAAGGAATTGGCTGGATGGTTGCATCCAGAGAGTACTGGTCAGTGGCTAAATGTCTGGATGGAGATCAGTGACAAGTGGTGTCCCTTAGAGACCAGTACTGTTTAATATCTTCCTCAATGACATAGATGGTGGGATCAAGTACACCCTCAGCAGATTTGCAGACAACAGCAAGCTGAGTGGTGCAGTTGGCATGCCTGAGGGACAGAATGCCATCCAGAGGGACTTGGACAAGCTCAAGGAGTGGGCCCATGTGTACCTCATGAGGTTCAACAAGGCAAGGTCCTGCACCTGGGCCAAGGCAAACCCCAGTATCGATATGGGCTGGGGGATGAAGGGATTGAGAGCAGCCCTGTGGAGAAGGATTTGGGGGTACTTGTGGATGAAAAGCTGAACATGAACCAGCAATGTGTGCTCACAGCCCAGAAAGCCAACTGTACCCTGGGCTGCATCCAGAGCAGTGTGGGCAGCAGGGCGAGGGAGGGGATTCTCCCCCTCTACTCCCCTCTCTTGAGACCCCACCCCTGCAGTGCTGTGTCCTGGTCTGAGGGCACCAACATCAGAAGGACATGGACCTGCTCGAGTGGGTCCCGAGGAGGGCCACAAAAATGATCAGAGGGATGGAACACCTCTCTTATGAGAAAAGGATGAAAAAGTTGGGGTTGTTCAGCCTGGAGAAGAGAAGGCTCTGGGAAGACCTTATTGCAGCCTTTCAGTACTTAAAGGGGGCTTATAAGAAAAACAAGGACAGACGTTTTAGTAGGGCCCATAGCAATAGGACAAGGGGTAATGGTTTTAAACTAAAAGAGGGTAGGTTCAGACTAGATATAAGAAAAAAAATTTTTTACCATGAGGGTGGTGAAACACTGGCACAGGTTGCCCAGAGAGGTGGTAGATGCCCCATCCCTGGAAGTGTTCAAGACCAGATTGGAGGGGATCTGAGCAACCTGGTCTAGTTGAAGATATTCCTGCCCATGGTAGGGGGGTTGTACTAGATGACCTTTAAAGGTCCCTTCCAACCCAAACTATTCTATGATTCTATGAAATTATATCATGCAGATCCAGCTCAAGACTTCTTAGCAGCACAGCAAAATTTGAAGTTTGTCACCCTGAAATGAGCACATGAAAAGGGCAAAGGAAAGAGGCAGAAACTGGCTCTCAACAACAGGAGATTTGCTGCTCTTGTGGCCAACAGAAAATAGGATGTTTAGGGTGAAGAATTTTTGTTGAGTTTTTTGTTTTGTTTTTGAGGAAGATGCCCCCCTTCCACTCCCCCATGCCTCCCCACACTTCTTGACTCCTACTCCTAATGTCCTCAGCAGGAAGCCTGGCATTGCTTGACAGAGACCTCCACAAAGGAGACAACTGGGCCATGGCTGCTTTTCTGCCCTTTTGAGGTTTGGTCTTCTACCCTGTTTACTCATGCTTATTAGCAGGTATTTTGCACAGTCTACTGAAAGTCAACAACAATCACTAATTATCCCTGGCAGTGGTACAGTGATACTCACTGACAATCAGTCAGTGTATGGCAACAACCATCTATCACTGAAGCACCCTACCAGAATGTTTCCACTGATCATTTGTGAATCAGTTTCGAGCAATTACTGACCACAGTCCAGCAATAAGTCATGGATGAATCATCGATTGCCACCAGAAATTAATTGCTGTTTGTTATTCATTATTAATTACTGACACCAATTGTTCATACGCCACTACTAGTATCAACAATCACCAGTATATAGCACTAAAGATCATTTACTTTGCCACTGTATTTCATTGCAAAAGCTGTGATATTTGTATAGATTAGTTCAATAAATTTAGCACATCACACCTCTTATTTATTCCCAACACGTAGGGACAGAATACTGCTATAGCCAAAGGATGTCCAAAGGCATGTTACATTTTTCCAGTCAATCCAGAATCCCAAATCCTTAGGATTTTTCAGAATGGCATTTGCAACATGCTCATTCAATGTCTATTTCTAAGTATATATTGCAAGCAAACAGAAAAAGCATTACATATCAAGAAAGAGAGTTCTAGCAAGCACCTGAGTTTCAGAACAATATTCACTGGTTGTTGTTTAGGCCTTTATTTGTTTATAATGCAAATTACTGGTATACAAGATAGCAACTAAAGGCTTTGGAAATAGTCAACATACATAAGACCATTCCAATCATTAACAAGAGTGCTTTGTGAAAACAGGAGAAATTTATCAGGACAAATTAAAAAAGGATTGGTATGAAAAAATGAGTGACAGTTATAAATGTTGCACAGGATTGTCGACCTACAGCAGAATGCCACCTTCTAGTTCGCAGTAAATCAGAATCTGTAAAGTATGCAAGGAATATTTAAACTGTTGGATGGATGGACATAAGGATTTCTCATCTAAATATTCTTTTAATATCCTTCACTCTTCTGAGTAAAGAAAATCTATCAGAAAATTAATAACCTACCAAGTTATATCTGACATTTCAGGATGTAATCAGATATCATTCTTCTATGTTTGGGGTCACTATTGCCTCCAATTAGATAGACAAAACTATTCCTCTTTTTGAAATGTAGATCCTATTCCTATTATGTCCTGATTGACATAATTGCTTCTGATGATTGACACATATTAGGTACATGTGTATTAGAACACCACTCCTTGCTAATTACATATTTTTATTCTTACAGATTTAATGCAAAAATAGCTATGCAAGATACTGGCAACAATCAAATTCTTACTCCCATGCAGATATCACCCTGTGGCTTAACAAAATGAAAAATAGAAAAAATGATCATGAGATGTAAGAGACACTCCCTCCTCCCTACCCTTCTCTTCATCTCATTGGTCAACTTCCTCTCATCTCTATTCAGAGTCTGTCAACATGTGGATGTAGAAAGTGATCTGGAAGTGTTTTTCCAATAAGGGGGAAGCATATTCAGGCCAAATGCATCACCCAGGAGAGGGCATCTGGCAACTCCAGATCGACCTAAATTTTTTGTCCCCAGATTCTCAAAGAGCATTTACACACGGTAAGGGGTGAAGAAGCAAAATCACAAATGCAAGTCCTGCAGTATTGCATGACTTAAGGCTTATTAAGGTCAGTAACTCAAAATTAAATTCATGTAGTTTCAATCCTGTACTGCAGTACCTCTCAGGCTTACACAATATTCAGTTTAGCTTTCTCAAAACATCAGAAATATTGGCAGTACCATAAAGACAATACAAGGACATCAGGGTTCCCAAGTACTGATTCATTATGACCATATAATCTGCAATGTCCACATCACAGTAGGAAAGAGTTTTTGACTTCACAAACTTCTATCTAGTTCTGACTTTGCCACACACTACACTATAACCAGAACTGGAGCATGTGGCTGCAGAAAAGTTGAGAAGTATTGATCAGAAAATTTATTTTAAATAAAATATTAGGAGGTAGTGAACATCACCTTCATTTTTGGTTTAAATCACATCACCAAAATTGACTGTGCAGCTCATGACATGTCACATTCTGTGGTTTGGGCAAATAAATAGCAAAATATCACAACAGTGTTTTCAACTGTCCACAGCAGAATCACTCATACTTCATTGTACAGGGCTATCTGAAACAGCTCTGTAGACATGGCACAGAGTTAAATTCATCTGCTTCAAATTAAAAATGTGCCTTTTTTATGCCAGATTCCTAGTTGGTACATTAGGATTTTGAGATCTGTCCAAACATTTGTGTGAGGTACTGCCTGAATTATGTTCTTTGTACCAAATGCTAAAAACTGTTGTTTCATTCACCTCGATGACTGAAACAGAACCTCAGCAGCTGGGCAGTGTGATAGAGCTGAAAACACAAAACAAAATATGCCCAATAACAACAGTGAAGCTAACAGCTTTCAATTTCTCCTTTTTCTTCCATCAGAGCACAGTTAGATTATTTTTAAGCTTTACGTTGACTATCTTTGACTAATTAAGCCATTTCATCCATGTGCTGCTTCTGTTCTGCAAAGAGAACTTTGGAAGGCAAATATGATTTGCAATACCACAGTGACTCAGTTGTATATGTTAAGGGGAAAATATGATAAACCATCGATTCATTCTCAGTAAAATTTAGGTACTTTCCACCATTTATTATTGAATACCAAATTACATCTGCACAAGTAAAGACACAAATGGTAGATGAAAAGTGAAAACAAACAATCAGTCTCCTTAAAGGTTAGTCCAATTAGCAAATGAGATGAAATCAAGCTACTAGTTTGAGTTGCTTTTCTCCAGATTACAAGTGTTTGCAAGAACTTCTTCTTTAAAGTAGAGAAAAACTGAGATTAAATAGTCAAAGAATACTTCTGGACAGTGAAAGCTTCTGGATGTGAAGTAATGTCCCCAGAAAAAAGATGTCAGCTAGCCAATAGGATTATTTAAGAAAGTGCTAGATGATACATTGAACAATATGACTAATTTTTAAAATAATTTTCCCATTTTTGGTTCTGTGATATTCTGGTTACTAGACAGCATATGCAAGATTAATGTAACAGAATAGCCATAAGAAAAAAATATGCAAGAGAGATTTGCTTTTATAATGCTATTAATGATTTTCCTGACTTTTTTCAGCTAAACTATGCTACAACAGATTATTGCTAATTTGGTGATTTATTAAGCTAAATGTTTGAGTACCTGGGAAAAAATTATTTAAAGAATCATTGTCATTCCCAGTTGTGGGATTATTTAACTGAAGTTTTCTCAAACTTTGTTTTGCATTTCATATTTCTGCACCTCACACTCAACATGTGTCCCAAGTCCATTTGCCCTTAGAAGCAAAGAGTTTCACAACCAGAGCAGCAGGTCTCAAATTACTGTGCTGCTCTAACCTCACGTAAATCACATGCTCAAATTCATACAACAGGCCTTCCCAGGTCATAGCAGGATGAATAAAGTTGATATTTTAGCAGGATGAATAAAATTGATAAGAGCATTTCTTGTATGCTAAGAGGTTCTCTAGAACCAATTAACAGTAAATCCCTTACTACTTGTTTCCAATCATCTCTTGTCCAATAAATATTCCCTTATTGATAATTCAACGTGCCCTTGCTGTTATTTGTACTGACATGTACTTTGGCCCTTTAGACAAAACAAAATATTAATTGGCTAGCTGGTCATTTTCCCATTTTATACTCCAAAGAATGTGTTTTCTAACAGGTACTATGTATTTTGTCTGAATACGAAATATATCTGGCTTAGGATATGTGAATATATTTGCATACCCAAGATACAATACAAGAGATCTCAGTCTAAAAGAGAGATGGCTAATAATTAAGGCTACCATCATGAGTATAAATTAATCAATCATAAACCACATCCTGTAAGAGGTTAGAGAATCTTCATTCATATAGCTAGGTAGCAGAAGTATCTGATCAGAAGGTTATATCAAAAGAATAAAAGAGGAAGAACAAGCCATGACAAAAGTCATAGCTTCTAATCAACTTCAGCCATCAGTACATTTAAATTTATGTTTACTATCAAAGTGTCATATAGGATAGCAACACACACTCACCCCTGTCAAGAAGCTTTTGCAATAGTTTAGGTGAGCCCTGTGCTTTCAGCTGAGAGATATTAATGCAACTCCTTCATTATGTGCAGAGCAGCAAAAGCAGGATGAGCACATATATCCTAACAGGGAAGCAAAGGGAGGAAATAGAGACAAAACGGTAGGAATCTAAAAGCCACATCCTGATGTCTAGTAGCAGAGTAATGTAGATGATCAAGGTTAGCACACTATGATGTGGTTATGAAACATCATGAGACCAATACTGCAGTGCGATGCCAACCTGCCACACTGTGATAAATCCACGTAGCTCCATACATTGACAAAGTGTCATTCAGCTTTTCAAGGTTCAGCCTTGATAGCTTATACTAAGCAGGCTATGCAAGGTCAGACTGAGTAATCATAACATGCTACCTTGTTTTGTGAGTTTATGCAGGGAAAACCAGTGGCACTGTACTCTGTATCATACAAAAAATATTTAAGTAAATTCAGAAATAAAGCTTTTTTTTAACTTTGAGATCTTTCTTAGAAAAAAAGAAGGTAGTAAGTCTTTAGCAAAGGCTTTCTTCATGCAAAACATTTACTACTAATGTTAAAATAACTTAAAAAAACCCCACAAAAAACAAACAACCCAAAACCCCCAAACCAAAAACCCCAACCAAATAACAATAAACAAATCTTCTCTTTAAACTTTTGTTTCCATGATCCCAAGGATTAAAAAGGTGGGGTGGCTGGACAGTAGATTGATTGTGCATACTACCACATTTACAAAGACATTAAGCAGTATGAATGCACTAATGAATTTATACCACACATGGTCTAATCCACATTTGCTGTTGCTTAAACAGCATAGGAGATCATAGTGTCAGCCTACTCATAGTAGTGAAATTTCTCTGGACCCAAATTATGGCACTTCAGCCTCCTAACCAGCTCTCTCCAACCTCAAGCATAAACTCCTGCCATAACTATCTTATTATCTGCCTAAATGGGACAAACAGCCAAAGTTAAAACTCAACAAATAACGTACATCAAAATGTCAAGAGGAGTTAGTTCTTCTCCTTAGAGCAGGTAGAGTAACATAAACATAAGTTTCAAATATAACACAGCTCCCCCAAAACCAAGAACTACTTTACCACACCTTGTAGAAGTTACTGAAATGCTTTCATAAAAGGGCTGAACTTGAGGGCTGTTACTACTTGATTGCTCCTACTCTGTCAGCACAAGAACACAGACCCAGCTCCCCTGTTATTGCCACTGCATTTCCTGAACCTTCCTCAGTCCCACCTTATAATGTCTTGTCCATTAGTACTGGCCACAAGAGATAGAAAGTAGAATAGAAAGGGGTAGGAAACTGGAAATCAGGGTAATGAAAGATTTGCTTGTCTTCAGACAGGGAATAAGTAGTACCTTCAGGATTAATTTAAGTCGATACAAACTATATTGACTGAATAACACAGTTAATGGAAAAAAATCAAAGGAAATGGTTCAACTTTCTGGCATGGGTAGGACTTTAATTGCATTTTCATCTTCCTAATGTTACTCTTAGCAGGAAAGCTGTAATAATTGAAGGACAATCAGCCTTTGGGCTTGTTCCTTTCTGCTGCTTCTTATTAGTTTGTTCAGGTTAATGAGGTGTGCCTCTCCTAACTTTGACTGTAACAGGGGGTAGGGAACTAACTTGGTATCTACACACCAGGAACTCCTTAGCCCAATATGGTGATGCTTTAGGAATCCCCTAATAATTTCTTTTTGCCCTTGATAAACAGGGGTTTTTAACACTAAAATGTGTCTTCTGTTAAGACAGTTTTCTACTACACATGGGTGCACTACTGTATACAAGTTGTAAATCCTGAAGAACTCTTCAGCTTCATCTGGGTGCAGCAGTTTTCATTGCTACCTGCCCTAAACTGCTCTCATTTCCCACTCCAGAGAAGGTTGCCTGTTAGTTTGCTGAAGTAGTTAATGAATGTAAAATACTTTTTGACCCTTAGGGAAGAAAACAACTTGCAAAGTTCAATATATTTGAAGGGTGTATGAATAAACATGCCATGCACTAGCTCTATAGTGTTCCTGTTACAACTGATTGCACTCTTCCTCCTGCCTGGCTCTGCTGTTTCAGGTTGTAGAGAAAATCAACACATTTTGAACATCTAGCCAATCTGTCACTTCATCTTTGGTTTCTGCACATGAAAGAGAACAAAAACTGACATATATTTGTGAAGACACTATCTATCCTGAAGTGCATGTTTGCTCATTGTCTTCCTCTGAGCCACTGGAAAACCGTGCATGCTGGAGAAGGCATTCCTCTCACTTCACTGAGCCACAGCCACAAAACAAGAAAAGCCTCAAAGCAGAGAGGGAAAGGAATCTGCCAATGAAATTGCAATCAAATGTTCCTCTAATGCCCTGAGGAAACTAAAACACAGTGTCTGTCTAAAGTAGCACACAGGCTGCTATTTCTTGCAAGATTTGTATTCTGTACAAACAGCATCTAAGCAACAGTAAGGAGCTGGAAGTACCTCTGCAGACTTTAAGAATCTGAGCATGGAGATAGTGCACAATGATGAAACTGGGATTAAGCCGCTAGAATTTAGGCTGGAGATCATCAAGTCATTTGGAGTGCTGGAATTAATAGGACAGAACTGCATCTCAAAAATTAGGTCATGTAAACCAGTAAAAATTTAACATGACACACAATAATCCTGGCAGACAAGAACTCACTTGTCCCTGCATAGACAGACTGTATGAATTAATAGGCTTCTCAGTCTATAATTTCTGTGATTAACAACCTTACTATTTGTCAGCATGTAGGGACACTGGCTATACGAAGACACAAAGTGGAGAAAAAATGTCACTTTTGTTTCATGTTATATTTGTTATTACGACAGGGATCTGCATGGTGCTTGGGATTGCTCAGTTTTAAATGTTCATTGTGAGCTTCTGCACAACATGTGTGCTACTCATTAAGCTTGGCTCTTTCATCAGTGTCTTTCTTGGGTCATCTGTCCAAATCTTACTTGCAGTTGATTATAATATAAACATTAAATAACATTGAATTCTCAATTTATAAAAAATCCTAGTAACTAACAGAGTTCAGACAGTACTTTTTGGATATTGCATCCTATATGAATCTGCACATTTCTAAATGGTTGCTCCAGTCAGACAGTAGCAAAGCAATCCATTTTCTCAGAGACATGTCCCGCAGTTCAGCCATCTTGACTTGGCAATTCTTTGTGCATATTCTTAATATTTTGACACTGTCTTCCATCAGATCATTGGACTAGAGATAACACAGATTAGCAGCAATACATTTATACATATATCTAATTGCAGAATGCTTAACGTCACTGTCAAATAAATTACCACCCAATTGTAAAACATTATTGCTTGAGGTATGTCATCTCTAGAGAAACTGGATATGCATAAGCACCTGTTTAACTGTAACATATTCTGCAAAGGCTACCTCACAGAAGTTAAAATATTCTTTAGAACCTGTTCCACTTCAAGGACTGTATTTTTCTCATTCTATCAGTATGGAAATTTTGCTGGATCTACTTGTGTTTTTGCAGGTGACAATGCTTCAAAGCTTCCTAAGTGTTGCTGTTCTTCCATTCACTTTTTGGTCCTCAGATGATCTTTGTGTAACTTTTTCAATGTTTTTGTGTAACATTCTAATGATCACATCCTAGTCCTGAAAATTCCCCACTAAGCAAGTAAAGAAGGCCCAGAATGTTTTCCAGATCTCACACTGCTATTCATTTCAGTTACATCTAGGAGGTTTTCTATTCTCAGCATTAGTATTGGCAATCTCATTTCACATTTTGTGCCAGACAGAATAACATTCTTTGAAAGGAAGATTGATACTCCTACAATCTAGGTTGGAACTTTGCTCTTCTCACCTTCTGTACTTTAGCTATAAATTATGGCCCATATTTATATTCTATTTAGAGAACATCTATATGTGTTTAAAACAAATAATTTTTGTCAGACCTCTCTGTGTCAATGGCAATAATGATTTATTAACAGCTTCAGCTAACATGGACATCTGTGAATAGACACAAAACTTCTCATACTCATGGATTAAGTATGAGATACTCAACGATATAATACTAGTCTCCAGTACTGACCATACTGCCATTCGTGTCATAACTAGCTTAGCCTTATACTTCCTAAGGACATCAAATTTAGAGTTTCTTTAATACTTTAATTTCTTTCACATTTGCATCCTGTGAACATACTTCCACCAGAATACTCAAAAACCTACATTGTTTATGATCACATCTAGGAATCATTAACAAAATCATAGAGATCATATTTTGTCTACAAGAATGCTGGTAGAAGCCTTATCCTTATCTGATTGGCTTTAACCCCTTGCTTCTATGGATGTTATTTCTAATACATGTAATTTACATTTTTGTTTATGTTTTGCCACCTTTTCAAAGCTACATGGAGCCTGCAGTCATGCTTTTCTACAGCATTTCCACAGATCAGAACATCACCTGTGAAGACTTACTCTCTATGCTATCAAAGATGTGTTTTATTTTCTAGTGAAAAAAGTCAACTGCCAAACAAAGCCCAGAAGCCTGTCTGCAGAAACAACATTTCCTAAGGAGAAAGTGTGTTCTGTTTCTTAAGGTTACTGGCCAAAATCTGCTGAAAGGGAATGAAAGGGCTCAAACAAATGGATTTCTAACAATTATTAAGACTAAACTGTGATGTGAGGTATGAAAGCTTTGCTTGTGCTTTGTTTCATTTGTTTCAAAGCTTTGCTTGTGTTTTGCTTCATTTGTTTCTCAAGGACTCCTGACTCCTCAGCTGTTTCCTTAGGTCCCTTTGTCTGTTTAGGTAAGATTGAAATGCTCGTTAGGCTCCCTACAGAAATTACCGATAGCAGACTGAAGGCCTTCAGTGGACACTTGGGCAACTCCTAGAATGAGATAAGGGGGACTCTAACAAAGAGACACAGAGACCCTGTTATAGGGAAACTGATTTTGCTGACTTAGGAGGGAGACACCTGGACTTTACTTCACAGCGCGTGCTCTGGAAAGAGGGCCAACTAGCCAACACTGTGAAGAAGACTACTTACTTCCTCCCCTGACCACCAAAGACCCTCACCCTATTTTCACTACACATGCTCGGACTATGTAAATGAATTCTAGGAACTCATTATCATAAGATACCCCTTTCTAGGAAATCTAATGAATATGTATGATTTGTGTGTATGTAAACTGATGTCCCTTGCTAATTCTTGGGAGCCCTTATGGTGGAGAATCCCCAGGGCGACCCCAGCTCTGCTAATAAAAAATACCTGCTTAACGGTTATATTGGATTCTGACTGTCGAGTTAATTTCTTTGTTTCACTGCTGGTACCAAATATTTTTCCATGGTTGATGCATCCACCAGAAGATATTTAAGAACATCCTTGTTTAACTGATTGAAAACATTCTCATCTATATATATTTAGATTGTTATTTGGAGTGAATAGATAGGGAGGAAGTACTAATTCTTTTGTCTGCAGTGACTGAGATATAATGTCATCTCTCTTGGTTCCATTGCTTGCTCTGTGATTCTGAGGGAAATGGCCTTGCTCCATTTTTTCTTTTGCCTTTGTTTTTGAGAAACTAGAATTTTCCAAGGGTCTTGGAATAGGCTTTTCCACTTCTATTCTGTTCTTTTTAGAAAGTATATCTTGGAACACATTTCTGATATTTACTTCTGAGTTTCCTGCTTTCCCCAAAATTACGTATTTTAATGAATTAAACATTTTGTTCTATGCAGTCTTAGGAGCTGCAACTTCAAACAGTTGTTATTTACCCATGCATTTATTTCATATGCCTCCTCAGTGGGACTAACTATAGTAAGCCTGAATATAAGCATAATCTTCAGTTTTGCCCACTTATCTCACACTATCAGTGTTTCTCCTACAGTGCTAATATTTTCTGGGATCATATTGGCTTGAGCACTGACCTCCAACTTTGTCCAAAACTGTCCATTACTCCTCTGAGTTTCTTATCTGCAGTTATACTGTTATCATTCTTTGTTCATGCTGTGGGCATAAATTATCATGATTTACTATGAGCTGTTATTGCATTTGCCTCACTTTTCCAAGTATGAGGCATCTCTTCAGCTTGTGGCATTTGTCACAAGAAGCACAATTTACTGTGTTGATTTCTGTCTTCAGCTTTTCTTTGCCTGCTAGCTTAGGGTCTTGCAATTCCTTATCTGATCTGCACCTCAGTTGCCTCCCTAAAATAAACAGAATGTCTCACCAGCTTTAATAATGTGCATATTCATGTGTGTTTTCAAATTCTTTTTATATTTTCTCATACACATCACTCATACATCTTTATATAGCATGCAGTACTCTGTGCAGTTCAATAACACAGTCTCACAAAGGCATATTTTACCAGAACTAATGGAAAACTAATGGGATAATCAGGCAATTCCAAAACAACTGTTATCAAAACTATTTTCAGACTGCCCTTTAATATTTTTGTTTTGCAAGAATAACATATTCAATTCTTTTCCAGTTATTCTCCATGGGTTTGCAGGTTTAAGGTGTGATGGTGATTACAGCTACTCTCTTTTGTGCAGAAGCTTAATCAGAAAAAATCCACTTTGTTCATTGTCTATGTTGGATCAGTTTTTACATTGCTTAAGATGAACCTCTACACAACAACCCTTTAAAGGACTCATGCAAGAGCCTCTTTTCATTAAGTTACAATTCCCATGGCTCCTGCACTGTTTTCTAATGAAAAAAAAAATACAGCAAAGAAATATGTCATGAATTTCCCTGCACATCTACTTTGAACGTGTGTTTGACCAGAGGAAGCCAAAATTCTTATTTCTACCTTTCACATTCATAACTGCATCTTCCTTTATGGATGTTTTTATGGGGATGAGTGTGATTATACTACTTGTGCTAGCAGGAAACTTCCTGATGGGAATATCTTTCAGTCCAACATCTGAAGTCTCGGTCATTCCTCACTTTGCAAGGGTATATGTGGGAATTAAGAACTGGTAGTTAGCAAAATGTAAACTGACCTTAAGGTTAGAAGAATAGTTGTGGATAACTGAGGCAAGATTACAGAACACCGTGTTGCGCGCGTCAGCAACAGCAGGTCGGAACACTGCCTGGTGAGCGTATGAGCAGTAAACAGATAAAACCTGAAGGTCAGTAGGATGTAGAAGTAAAAACAAACCTATGTAAACAAGTGGGAATAAATTGGGAGCTTGCAGACAGTGCGGTGGCATTTGCTCTTGGCAATGCTCCCCCTTCAACAAACTGGTGTGAGTTTGTTATTATTCAAGTGCATCACCCTGGTCATGGCTGGTCCAAGACCAAGACCGACAGGTATATGATAGGCTTCTCCCATCTTCAGCTTGCTCTCAGTTCTCTTGCTCTCTGTTCCAGTTCAGTGAAAGAAATCATGGTCCCAAAGAATAAGCATTTTCTGACTCTGTGAAGAGGGTAAATTTTAAACATTATCAACTGTGATGATTTATTGTAACAAAGACTTTTGTTGTGCAAAACAGTTACTTTTCTGGAAAATGCATTTCCTCAACATTCTGACAAAATTTACAGCAAAGCCTTAAACCCATAACTTTAACAATGAAAACAGCTTTCTATGTAAAAGGACATCAAAGTTATTACAGAATGCTGTGTTATCACAAAAACAAATCAGGACATCAACCGTTACCTCACTGTACTATCATAATCTCTGGCACATTAATTTATTTAAACAAAAATAACTTGGAAAATTTCATTGCTGGCTGCCCCCACCACAACAGTGACACCGTTTGACTCACAGATTTGTTCCTCTTCTAGCTAGTAGCAAACCAGATCAGTCACCTTCCACAGAATAAGCTGAGCTTGCTCAGAGCACCAGAAAACCTTACTCTCTCATACAGTTGTGCTGTTAGCACCATTAATTCAATTTAGCCTGACCCCTCAAAACAGACTGTACCTATTTGCTTGTACTCAGTTGTAGGCCAAAAATGCACACATGACAACATGTATTCATCCGCAGGTATCACCTTGAGGTTAAATCCTAGACCCCAAGAAGTGACAAAGGTCTGGGTGACTTAGGCAGAGCCAAGATCCCACATGCAGGTATGCCATAACAATATATATTTTTCTGAAATGTTATCCTAGGCCTTGCACAGGCAATGTTCCACGTTAAAGAAATCTTAACTGGTCTGCAAATACTTATGCATCTTGTATTATCTTCTTGAAACTCAGGTATGTCAGAAGAATTATGGGAATCTACAATGAGGCTGGAAGTACAAAATTTGATAGAAGTTTATAAATACAATAGGTTGCCATGGGCAATCATTATATGAAATCTAGATTCATTCTTATTGGGTGAACATTAAGAAAATTTCTTAGGTTTGTTAGAGAAATTTCTAACCTCATTTCCTTAACGCTAACAATGAAGAGCATCCCAAATGTACAGAAAGATAGTTTCTCATCAATGCATAAACACTGCATTCTCATTAACTTTCATTCACAAAGGTAATGAAGTAGGAAACACCATGCAGCTGAGGATTTACAACCCCAAGACTGGTAAATAAAAGCAACAGATTAGTCCAATATTATTGAATCCTGCCATTTAAAGTCTCTTCTGGTGGACTTAAAAGGCAATATATATCAGTTTTAGAAGAGCTGTTGAAATGAGTAGCATCTAAATCAGGAGCACATATAGTCAAGCAGGCTGACAGAAATCTATCTTTTATCTTGATGGCAGTAATACCTGCAGAATTTGGAGAGATTTATGCCAGGACTCAAGGAATATAATATTCCTCTTGAATTAACTAATTTTTGCAATCAATGTACTGTGAGTGATACACTGCTGCCAGGAAAGATTTGTGGCCTGCCTGAAGTACCAGCTACCTTCCATTTTCTACAGTAAAAGTGTCTGGTAATGTGAGTGATAGCAGCAAATTTTACACATCACTAACGATGGAAATGAATGTACTTTCAATCATGTCTAGAAACAAATTTTGTAAACAACATAAAATAAAATACAGAAAGGGAACCACTGGGATTTGTGCAAGATAACTTCATTTAGTATTTTTACTTTTTTTTTTTTTTCTTCCAATGATACTTCCCATTACAACTGATTTTTCAACCTTAGGTCACACTAGAAAAGTGTATCATTGGGAGAGGCTAATTCTGTTCAAATAAAGGATGAGCCAAGATAGTATAATCTAAAACCAGCCCAGTGTGAACTAAAAATTCTATCTAAACCAATGCTTCAAAGCTAATCAGATCTCACTCTTGGCCTTCGGATTTCCCAGGATCAGTTTTGTGTTCCAGACACTTGTCTATTCCAGCTGTTGATTGTGGGACTCTCACAAGTGATCCTGTCTCATACAGTCTAATCACGGCGCTGGAAATTCACAGATTCCCAGAACAATGACTTGTCTCCTGCCTGGTTCAACTGATCAAACTGTTTGAATAACTGTGTCTAAAGCACTGATTTCATAGGTACTTTAGAAATATTTTCTTCTAACTAAGCAGAAGTTGCAGGTATTTGAGTGAAAAGACAGTAAATAAAGCTACATTTTTTTCTCTTTATAAAAATAAAAATAGTTCTGTGCCTAAAAAAAGGGGGCTGAAGGCAAAATGTAGGTCAGACTTGCAAAATAACATGGAAATAATTATCACCGAGGCACAGAGAATGAGCTCAGTTTAGTTTGAGTATTCAGGAAGCTGTGAGTATTTGAGAATTGTCTCTAGAGTGTACCCAAAAGAGGAGTTTTAGTAAGGTCTTCAAATGCACTCCTGAGAATCAATGGGCCATAGGGGAATGCATCAGAAATGCCCATTGGTCCTAAGAAGAAATTTTCAAGGGCTAACACACATAAACACACAGCCATTTGGAAACTTATTTTAGAAAGTGGGTGATTCCACAAGTCAAGAGTGTGTGAGTGTGTGTGTGTGTGTGTGTGTGTGTGTGTGTGTGTGTGTTTACTAGCAGTGAGATGGTTCTAGCTTTGTGACAATTAGAATTTTTATGTACAGGGGATTTTTCTTTTTTTTTAGAAGTGCAAATATAGAGTCTATGTTGGAGTTTTAGCCTGATTAATGTCATCAAATATCAAAGATGTTCATGTACATGCTGGAATAATATAGTCCACTACACAGCTCACTACACTACATGAATCCTATGTTGTCATTTTCAATATTTCTGTCTTTTGTAGCACAGTTCTTGCCTCAGCTGTTTATAGATTGCTACCAGGTGTCCCAAGCCAGACACAAAGCTGTAGGTGAGCATCTGGGGTGAAAAGAGAGTAGAACCACAGCTGTGATATCTCATTCATAGGCAATATCCCCATGCACAATATTGAGGTACACTAGCTAACTTACAGTTGCACAAATAACATTTTTTTCTCAGTTTTAAATATAAATACAATGTTTACCACTGTGCAGCAATACAACTTTTGTCTTGACAATTGCCCTGTACCCTCCTCTAGGCTTATGCAAGCAGGTTCCATGCTTCAGCAGAGGAGTCCTCTGCTCAGAGGAAAACTTGGAACAGGCAGACATGCATAGTGGGAAAGACAAGGGGATCCAGCCTTGCCTCTCATTTCTGTGCCACTTCAGTTGTTCTTGGAGGTTACTGAGACACAGGAGAAGGTTGAGCAGCTTAGAGGGAGAAGTTGGTATCTGACTGTTCTGAGTGAGGTGAAAGCTCCCTTCCTTGAACTGTGTTACTGGAAGTAGTTTCATAAGCCAGTTTGACAAAAAACCCCAATGATCAGAAAATCCACACATTAGATTTAGGAACCAATTACTGTACAATGAGGTGAAAATAAAAAAAAAGCCTACACCTGATTTTTACTGGATACACTGTCCAACTGGCATGAGCTGGGGATGATGGAATGGAATTGGTAGCCTTTCCAGTAGAGAAAGATTTGAAGAGCCAGGTCTTAATTTAATGAGACTCTAACCTCAGTCTTGGCTAAACCTTGTTTAAAGAAAAAAGGATATAAATACCTCAGAAAAGATCTTAGATGCCTTTGCAGTCCTAATGTCACTACTTACAGGCCAAAAATCACAGAACCAAATGATAAGCATAATAAAATATCTTTCTCAGCTGCTCAGTGAGTGGCTGTGCATATTGAGATCAATTAAAAGGACAGTGTGGAGCCAGCTGACATCCACAACCATCCTAGAAAACAGTTAATCGTTTAAGTAGTTCTCCTGTTGTAGGTGTTACCCAATTTAACCTTCCTCAGATGTAAAAAAAAAAAAAAGAAAAAAGGCAGACAACACCTCTTTGGCAAGGTGTTACAAAAACTTTATTCGTTGTGACAACCTGACACTACTGAGACTGTGAGGAGTGAAACTGTGGCAGAAAGTGTGGCATAAGAGGCCATCACATGCTTTAAGCAGAGCAGGAGGAAAACCCTGTAATTGACAACATCAAACATTTACAGAAAAATCATGAAGAATTAAAGTTGATGGAATGCCCAGTTCTATCCAGGAGAGAAGCTCAGTAGAAACAGTCATGAAAATCAATGTGTGGAAGAGATTTAGCATATTGGGCAAGGAGACAATATTTTCCCCTCCATTGGTACAATCAAGTTCTTTGTGTTGATATTGGTAGAAGACAAAGTATTAGATCTTCCACTCCTCTGAATGTTCTGGAGTCACTTATGACCAAGCTGATTTGAACTAATATGAGTTACAGGCAATGAAGAACCATGAGCAGAAACTATACACACACTGCACAACTAGAGACTATAGTGAACTCTGTTCTGACTCGCCTTCAAAATCTCATTGTATTTTCTACATCCAAATAGGCACAGATCACAGCCAGCCCGGGGAGATAAAGTAACATCATGAAGGGGCTAGTAACATCTCTTTCTCTTTTCTGATGTCCCTAAATGTACAATTCAGGTGTTGGACCTTGTGTTTTTACATGTCTCAAGACAGAATTTCACAATTCTCCATTCCTAGATCAAGATCTGTTCTTACTCATTTAATATGACTGAGTTCAGCCACCTCTTGTGCTGCCTTGTATATGTGTTATTTAAGAATGGTCATAGTGGATCAGACCAAAGTTCTACCTGGCCTAGTACCCTCTCTCCTGCAAAGGCCAGTGGCAGATATCATGGGAATAGTAAAAACACAAGGAAAGCATGCAATGACCCTTTGCTACAACACTCCTTTGCCTTCAGTGACAACACAAATGTTTTCTGTGCCAAGGGTGGTGTGCATCTATCATGTTTCCCTCCCAGACCCACTGAGCCCAAATATCTCATAGCTATGCCGGTACCCTATCAAGCATGGAGGGTGGGCAACGCTACCAGCAAGGAAGGAAAGGAGGACGACTTCCTTCCAGCTTCAGCCCTTCCATCTTCCTTGTCTGGAGCAGACGGGCTATGCTCTTGAGGGGAGACTGAAACACAGCTAAACCAAGTGTGGTGGTTTAGCCCCTGCCGGGGTCTGAGACCACGCGGCCGCTGCCCCTCCCCCACAAAGGGAGTGAAATACAAAGCCCCAAGACTGAAATAAGGAAAGGTTTAATACAACAGTGCAATAGCAACACAACCAACAACAACAATAACAATAACAGTAATAGTGATAGCAATGAACAGAGCAAAATAGCTACCAAATACAGCAGTTTGAAGCACGATGTACAAAACCACGAGTGCACCGCGCTCACGCGCCAGGAAAAATGTGACCTGCCAGGATGTGACGTCGGCATGGTATCTGAATAACCCGGCTAGAGCTCTCCCCCCCACTGCTGGGGAAACTTAACCCTATCCTGGTTAAACCAGGACACCAAGCAATGCCATGCCAAGCCACATGGCCTGCACAACGTTTTACAGAGAAGGCACAAGACTAATATAATTCATACTGCCAGAGATCTGGTGCCTAATAATATGCATAATACTTGATAAAACACACTTCTCCAGTTGTTACACTGTGTACTGCTAGTTCCCACTCATTACTTCAGAAGTGGCAGAAAATTTCTTAGAATATAAAATATGTAAACAACAGTTCTGCATATGTAGGTGTCCTCAGTGTATACTGATTTAAGTGATTTTGATTTAAGGAAATTATTTCCAGTGCTATTGCATAGGCAGGCTGTGACCTTTTTTTCCCATAATACTGCCGAGATGTTCTACTGCTGGCTTTTTATTAATCCAAGCCCGCCTTTTGAAAGGATTTTATTCACCTTGGGTGTGAGTTATGGATGTAAAAATCATGTTGCTGCAAGTATACAACTGCTACCAGAAATGCAGTGAACATGTAAGAGCTTTATGGTACAGTACTGAGTCCCCAGGCACATACAGTTCTGGAGAAAAGTTGACCCAGGGATAGAGCCAAGGTTTCAAAGAAGAGAGGAATCACAAAAAAGTAGAATAAAGAAGTTGGAGGAGCCCACAAAACACTTAGAGAGAAGACAGAAAAGTGAGAAAACATGGATGCTCTGTAGTCCACAAGGCCTTTTAGGTCAACTTTTGCTCATTCTTGCCTTTGTTATCTTGTATTAACCTCAACATCTTTTAAAGGTTTTAAGGTGGAAGACGATGACATAGTTTCTGTGGAACAAGGAAGGTTGCAGGCAGTCTGTAATACTGTAAAGCTGTGGTGATTTAATGACAAGTCTCCTGGGGATTAGGTCTTTCTCTCTCCTGTAATAATCAGCAAACCAGTAAAAGTGTGCCCATGTGTGTTTAATTCAATCCTCATTTCACAATCGTGCACTCTTCTGTAGTCATATCAGCTAAAGCAATCTGGAGATGCATGTTACCTTGAATATCAGTTTCTAGTTGATAGCAGAGGTAGCTAGCACATTCTTGATCTAAAAATTATTTCTGCCTTGAGAAGCACTTTCGCATTTCATACAGCATTTGTACATAAAGATACAGGATGTTCCTGAGCAGAAAAATGTTGTTTACAAGAGTTGATTCCATGTTTCAGACTATTGGCGTTATTCCAAATTGCATTGCAAGACAATGGCCCAGTGACTCAAGGATCAGATATGTGATAATCTTGTATAAGTGCAATGTCATTGTTTCACACCTTTAGCCATACTGAGAACCAAACATTTTTTTCCAAGGAACTAGTTGATTGATTTTAACGTCTCTGCAACTATAAATAGCACTCAGACACTTTGAGAACTCCGCAGCCTACTCTTATGTGGAGGAATTAATGGATTGAATGAGCTTTTGGTGCAAACCAACTAAATTATCTCAAAAGGCTGGGCTCTCTGAAGAAAGTCAGTGAAATTAAAGTCCTTGCCACTTCTTATTTGCCCTCTTCATGAGGAAAGAGAATAAAAGTGTTATCATACAATGTCTGTCACTAGCCAATATGGAATGCATTTGAAATTCAAACTTTCCAAGCAAAAAGAAAATTACCATATACAGAAAACAAGTGAAGAAAGTTGCAAATAAATTCATATATTGTTTAGTGTAACTTTTCACTATCAGTTTTTAAACATGTTCCTATCAGAAACAGAGGAGGATATTCACTCAAACTGGAGGGAAGTAACAATGTGAAATATTGAGGGCATAGCTGTTTAACACATTTTTTGCTGGGGAAGGAGAATTGCATTCAGTGATCAGGAGACATGAATTTAGATATTTGAGGTAGTGAACTACTGTGGTTGGTTTTAGATGATGATAATGCATGAACACAGACTTCCAGAGAAGTGTTAGCTTTGTTCCTGCCCTCACTGTCCAGACAACACAATCTGGGTACAGTCTTTTTCTTGTCTTGACAGTAGCTGGTAATGAACAGGTCTCAGCTTGTTTCACCTTCACACTTTGAAAAACAGAACATGCATACCAAGACTACACGGAGGAAAACACAGATCATGGTTTCTGCTATGTCATCTGGATTTCCTATTCATGTGTAAATACTGCACTTCAGACAGGAACACTGTTCATATATGCAAACTAAGCAGGCTGAGCTGTGCACAGTAGCTGTTGCTGGAAGAACAAAATTCATACAATAAATTGAAGTGTGGTTTTTAGCTCTCCTAAATTCTGCTACAGTTACATTTTCAGTACAGGAAATCATCCAAGTTGGATTCCTGCAGCACTATTTGAAGTCAGAGGTGTTCCTAACTTTCCTGGGGTTTGGATGAAGACAGAAGGCATTTGAATGGAGAGCCATTCAGTCTGTCCATCGTTGTCCATTTTGTAATCAGTAAAGTCTGAGATCAAATAGACTTTATATTTTGTTTAATTTCTTCCATTCACTTGCAAATAATTTGTTGTCATACTTACTTTTTACTTTCCTCTTCTGGTTAGGGACTGGGATACAAAAAAGATTTTCTAGTTTATGCATGTTAATTTTCCAACTCTTGACTCTAAATGAACCTAATCATTTTCCCACCTACAAAGGAGGGACGCCAGACTTACAAGGACAGTTTTAGCAAGACCACTAATGGTCCATAACCAACTGCAGGTAAACAAGTGTTTATACACCATCTGTTTCTCTCATATATGTAATGTGCAACTTTCAAGTCACTCTTACCTGCTTATTGACCAAGATCCTATCAATTCAATCTGTAGGCCTTCAGAAAGAGAACTTTCTTTGGTACCACAGCACCACTTCCATTTTGATTTTCCTAGCTATTCTTACCAAAGTATTGGTAAAGACTTATCCACCGCTTGTGAGAAAAAAACAAACTTGCTTGTGACAGAGAAGTATTCAAATGAGACATGAACTCTAGATTTTCTTCTTTGGTTCTGTTTCTTTTTAAATCATGCTCCTACAAGATCCATTCTTGCGTATTTCTTTAGGTCTAAACTTGTTTTGCCTATTTTCTTGAGAAAGTGGGAAAGGGACAAAAAGGTGGAAATAACACTGTTTCTGAAATACCACTGTCCCTATTTTGAAGAAAGCCTATATTCCAGCTGTTACTTTTGCCAAAGAGAGAGATCAGATGTGTGATTTAGCTCCTTTACAGTTATTTTTGGTTATGAAAAGATAACTGTTTGGTTATGTGGTTGGTTTTTGGTTTTGTGGGGGTTTTTTTGTTTTGCTTTTTGTTGTTTTTTTTTTTTTTTAAATAAGGATCCAATAACTGTGAAGATAAGAATTATGTTATTGAAAAAGAATATTAACAGAATTTCTCTTTTCTGACCTCTGGCCTCTCTCAAACGATGTGCAGGTAATAACCAAATCTTTGTTTACACTGTATCTGAAATGATCATCATTGCACAAAGATCTGAAAACTGAATCAAATCTGCATCAAAATGAGGCCACGGTAGTCTATAGAAAATTTGATCTCATATGGATTATCACTTTCCCTTCTCCAACTTAATTTACAGCCACACATTAAATGCTACAATGCATAAAAGCTTTTTGGTAGGGATTATAATAGCCAAGTGAGCTGTTTTATTCCTGATTGTCAGTGTCGACATATGAGATCTCTAGTACCCACAGTGCACAGCACTCATGTAGGCTATATTTCTCCTGGGCATTTATGGCCTTGGGTGGTTGAAGGCACCTTGCAGCCTCATGTCTGACTGTAATTAAAGACTTCAAGTGAAATGCCAGAATCTTTGCTATTTGCCATCAGTGGAAACCCACCTGGAAAGGAACAACAAACTTCAGCTTTTCAAGCAGAGCAGAGGATGTCCATTCTCAGTGTCAAACTCAGTAGGGAAGCCGAAATTCAAATGTTTCAATTATTTTCTGCTGGCTTTGGTACAAAACTGAGGCAACAGATTTCAACAGGCTACCCAAAGGTAGATTACTCTCCTTCATGCAGAACTGTAATTTCATTTTATTTCTAATGTTTAAGTGTGAAAATTCATTTTATTTCTAATGTCTTAAGTGACTTATTAGAGCATTCAGGATCATACTGAAAATGAGATGGCCTTTAGGACCAGTAACAGTTCTACACTTTCCCCTTCCCCTCTTCCCTTCTCCCTGACTGCTGCTACTTTTTAACCTACTCATTTTTCTCCCTGCAGCAGTTTCCTGTCTGGGTTTCACACACATTTTTTTCCTGTTCATATCTTTAAAAATTATCCATTAAATGTTCATGTTTTCATTTTAATTAGCATTACTTCCAAAAGCAACAAATAGGGAACCAGTGCATTCATATTTCAGAACTGTTGTTTCAGATCGGATGCTTATTGCATCCAATATGCACCATAATATCAAAAGTCTGCCTTCAGTTCCTTTTAGGAAAGCTACCTTTCAAACTAGATGAACTAAAAAACACTTAAAGGTGGGGAAGAGGAGAGAACAGAAGCAAAACCTTTGATACAGCAAGATCCAGACCCCTATCAGGACATCCGACAGCTGGTTTAGACTTCATTAGGCACCTTTCAAGTGAACAGAGGCACTGACATTACTGAAGTGTTCTGTCCTTTCACTTTTATATTTCTTAGATTTTTTTTCCTTAGAATTCTTATATATATAATAATTCTAAAAGAAGCATCTGGAAGTCCCTAATAATCACCTTTTAAAATACAAAATTAAATAGAAATTCCTTCCCAATTTGTATTGTGCCAAACGTGCTCTTTATTTCACTTAATCTCTCTCTTTTTCTAATGCTTTCCCGCCTAAGTATTTATGAAGAGTAAACAATTCTCCTTACAGTGTCTGGTAGGATAAGCAAGCCAAACTTTTTCAGGATCTCAACTATGCAATTGGACTAGCCTGCAGCTCAGCAGTGCATTCACCTGGCTCAGCTGACCCATACTTGCTTAGTCCTGCATATTTGCATTAACACTGCAGTGTTCCTGTGCTAATTAGTGCTGCCACTCAGCTCAGCTAAGTATAGGTGCACCAAAATGCTGACACCATTGCATTGCTTTCAAATTTAGAACAAGCTTTACCATAGCTACTCAGATCTCTGTACAGTGTTGCACTGTGCAGCGTATATATACTCTTAACTTCCTCCTGTAGAGTATGTTATCTTCCCCTGGCCATCTAACTAGTCCTTACTTGCACTTCTTGCAGTTTACCTCTCTTCAACGTGGGTGACCATGGCTGTACTGTATAAAGGAGTTCTCAGCAGAGCCTTTTACAATGGCACTAGTTCTTTACTACTTGTGCTGGAAATACCATACCTAATACACACAAAAAAATCAAATCTACCTCCTCCCCAGTTGCCTGGTAGCCATTTTTTCAATAAACTGAGCAATATTCCTCAAACCTGAGGCTGTCAATATGGAAGAAAGAAGAGAAAAAAACATCCATTGTCATCTCTTCCTCTTCTCTTTCCTTCCCCTCCCACCTCTTAAGGAAGTTGTCTCCTTTCCAGCAGTCACATGAATAACACAGCCTTCAGACTGAGCCACTAGGGACAAATAAAACCAAAAGGCAAATGGAATTAAAAATGGCAATCCAGCTGTGGACAGAGTGGCAGCAATCATCTGACTGATTAGGTGTGGGTTTTTTTTTCCCATTCTTGTTTCCCCTCACTTTCTGGGAGGGCAAGACAAGGTACAAATGGAGGATATGACTATATCAGCACCAGAGAAAGACTAGACTCATCTTCATAGGAAAGAAGGTACACTTGCTGCTGATGGAAAAGCTGTTATGGGGCCAAGCTGCAGGCACAGAGGCAACACCATGGAGGTTATGCTGTTGTGGCAGTCACGTGCAGGATCTGCTGGTAGTGAGAAAAAAGCCCTGGGAGTGCAAGGAGTGCCATGGCATAGAGGGGGCACAAGTCAGATTCACAGTAAGCCCCAGCTGGGAACATGGGTGTAGGATCTGGGAATAGGATTCAGACCAATGAGTTGAGTTTATTACAGTTTAGGGTGCAAGGAGTTTGGGATACGGAGACCCAGGCTGTACAAATTCTCACAGAACATGTAGAAAATATGAAAAGACTGAACTAATGTCTTTCTCCTCCTCTCTCATTCTCCAAGCTATAGTTAACAGCAGTAAATCCTGTCACTGGTCCCTAAACACATGCCATTGCTTTTTGTTTAGGCACATTCATTACATTTCTGTTTTTCCAGTTTCACACAAATATCTCAGATGGAACACCTTCCCTGTTCTATTCCACTGAGCAAGGAATACCTATTTATTACAATCCAAGGTCAGAAACAGGTAGAAAAACAATTTTACTCAAAGGAAGCTGGCAGAAAAACAAGGTTTCAGAAAATCTGGTGTTTATGGGACCTGCATGGAATAAAAGTCACATCAATTACAACAAAAGGTTTGAACCTGTGGCCTTCATCTTCCATGTAATTAACCTAGCCACTGATTTCTAGCCGCAGGCTATTAAATTACCCTGAGCTAAAGAATATTTAACTGTGTATATAAACCACATGAGTTCTAAGAGAAGGACTTGATAAAAGGAAATTGATTTTTTTTACGAACTGCCTTTTCCAGTGAAAAAAAAAAATTCACACACAAAAAAAATACCACCTGATAAGCTTTAACTGCCATTTGAGCTCCAGACAAATAAAGGAATCCTAAGACCAAGCTCTGGGCATTTTTCAGAGCACAGCTGATCCCTCCCAAACTAAATATGATCAGTAACAACAGTTCCATTTAGCGTTAACAAGAATTATTATGCATATGTGGCATAAGCATTTCTAGCATACCATGGCATTTGGCTGAAAGCCTGATGATATTTTCCGAATTTATAGTGCAGTATGTGAATGTTTTGGGGGTTTTTTTCTGTCTTTCATACTGTAAATTATTCAAGCTTTATTTCTTGGCCCTGAAAAATAGTACTATCCTGGGCTGCCATCCAAGGACTTCTTAAAAGACTAACAAGTTTGGATTAACTCTGTAAGATATGAAGTCACTTGATTATTCCAGAAAGAGAAATAAAACTGAATTCAAATCACTTTAGTTTCTCGATAAACATTCCTGTTGGTGGAAGTGCTTTGTGGTCAGCCCAGGAGAATTGAACTCTTACAGCAAGTGCATCACAGGCACCTAGAGCTGCATATGCCTGCCCTATATTGCCTTCTTTCAGGAGGAATAGGAAGTGTAAGAGGCCCAGAGAACCTCTCCTCTTTCTACTATCCCATTCCTTTTGATCCATTCTGACACTTTGTTACAGCTGCTACCACCACAGGCTTATGATTTCTATGTTAAATTCATTACAAATATAGGAATATAAAAGTAAATATAAAAAGCCAAAGTAAGAGCCATGGGCAAGAGAAATGCTGTGGGTAAAAATTATTTGTTAACATTGGGATCTGTAACATTTCTTAGAAACTCTGATGAGAAGAAATAAACCCACCATCATATTTTTGTAGATTTCAGCCTTTTTAGTGCACTTACAGAAGAATCCAAGATCTAAATGTCACCATAATACTTCTTTGT